>NC_142941.1:31066166-31228666 GCF_046866305.1 Octopus bimaculoides | reverse complement strand
TGCTTAGAAGAAGCTTTTTTTCGGTCTGTAAATTTCCCGGTAACACGCTGAAGCATTTGTTGTGGTAGGAGAAATTTTTGCACTTCGTTCGATATTTGAATCTTGTGCTTGAAAAATAAAACTCTTAAACCTTGGGTCTCATAAAGCGGGTCCGCGTAAAGTGAGGTATTACTGTGCATACATATAGAAAAATGTTGGGAAAAGTATTGAAATAATATTGGTTTCAAATGTTGGCACAAGGTTAACAATTTCGGGGGAGGACTAAGTCGATTACATCAACTACAGTACATGACTGCACTTATTTTATCAATTCCGAATGGATGAAAAGCAAAGTCGATCTCGGTGGAATTTGAACTCACAATGTAGAGACGGATGAAATGCTGCTAAGCATTTTGCTTGGCGTGTTAACGATTCTGCCAGCTCGCCGCCTGAAGTATTGAAATAATATTGGTTTCAGATTTTGGCACAGGGCCAGCAATTTCCAGGTTAGGAGGAAGGGGGTGTGAATTACATCACCCCCCCCCCCCCCCCAGTACTCAACTAATACTTATTTGATCGACCACGAAAGGCTGAAGGGCAAAATCGATCACGGCAGAATTTTAATTCAGAAGGTAAAGACACACAAAATACCACTAAGCATTTTGCCCGGCATGCTAACGATTCTACCAGCGTGCCACCTTATGTATTGAAATAATATTAAAAAACATATAAATGTATAAAGATATCCTTTATTTATTTCAACCATTGGACAGCGGCCATCGTAGGGCAACTTAATCGAGGGTTCAGTCGAACAATTAGACCACAGTATTTGCTTTTAAGCCTGGTTCTTATTCTATCAGTCACTTTTTTGCTGAACCGCTAAGTTAATAGAAAGTAAACAAATCAACACAGGTAACCAAGAGCTGGGGGAGATCAAACACACACACAAACAAACAAACACGTACGCACATACATACATATAAGTATGTACATATGTATATATGTATGTACATATATATATATATATATATATATATATATATATATATATATATATATATATATATATACATACATATAGGAAAATTTGAAAATAGAGACAAATGCACAAGACGTTATTAAATCATTTATATCTTCAAGATATAAATGATCTAATAACATCTTGATCGTTTGTCTCCATTTTCTTTTTTTCCCATGTTCTCCTAAATACGTCTCGCTTCTCCTCGGAATTAACTCCCACACAAGTGTGATCATTGATTCCTGGTATGCATAAGAAGCAACATTTGGGTACCTTGTAATTATTCCCCTGGATCTTTCCCATAAATTGAACACTCGTATACACACACACACACACACACACACACACACGAAGGGATGCTGCAAAGTTCCTGGCTTTATGGGTTTGCGAAAAGCATGATTCGCGGCCCAACCTTCCGAGTTTTCTTTTTTACAGGGCTTAAAAAAACTGAAGGACTGCTGCAGTAAGTTCATAAATCTGAGAAGGTAATATGTTGACTAGAATGATAATTAACTGATCCTCCTCTATTTTATTTTACCCAAAGCTAGGAACATTTCAACAGCCTCTCGTGAGATGAGTGGAAAGCTGCAAATATATAATCAATGGAAGCATTAAGAAGGGAATTGTAAAGGAGTGCTATGACAAAAAAAAAACATAAAAGTTTGAAAAGTAAACAAAAATTATTTAGAGTAAAGAGATTTTATGAGGAGGGGAAAAAAAGCATAGAAAAATGACGATTTTCGTCATTTGGGGGCAAATTCTCTTGCAACCCGAGAGAAAATTACACATGCACTTAAGTTGACGACTGTGTTTCATGGGTATAGTTCCACTGATCGTGAGAATCAAATATCGATTGCAACGACAATTTTAAGTGTAGGTGTTAAGAAAATACATGTTACATGTTTTAGCACACAACGTTGCAACGTTTAGAAAGGATAATTCTAAGTGCAGGGGTTAAGGAAATAAATGTTACAGCAATCTGAGAATGCTGAAATAATTGAACATTTTAACCCCGCAGCAATTTAGGACAAATTTCGTTAATCAGTTAATCAAAAATCATCTTACGCCTTGCTTGAGTGGTCTAGGTAAAAATGTATTTGTCTCAACACATCCTTAACGCATATTCCATCTGTGTATAAAATTTCAAGAAATTCGGTTCGAAACTTTAAATGTTATGGCAGGAAATAACATTCATGTGAGAATTTGTATCGAAATGTCCTACTGACTTTTGAGAAATCGATGCTGATTAAAAATTATCGAGTTTCTTCGAATTCCAAGTGCGTAAGTGACCGCATGGGCATAAGCCCTACACACGTGTCAAGTTTCATCAAGATTGGTTGGATAGTCTCGGGGGAGCTAAAGTAACTAATTCACAAATACACACACAGAGTCACAAACAGACAGAAACTACCATATATATATATATATATATATATATATATATATAAGTTGATAACGGTAATCGGATGATAGTAATAATGATAACAGTATTGATGATCATTGTGTTAAGTAGCAATAAAATCGACCGAGATTCTTAGTCAGCAGCCTAATATTGGCTTCGTCCTCCAGCAGTAATGTCCCACCACCATTATTCTCACTACTACTGTCATCACCACTGCCAACTTAATCGGTATTAGCTATTTGATCACCATCGCCATTAACTCTATTGGGACTGTAATCAGTAGCAAGATATATATATTCTACATAAATACGGCTTTTCTTGGGATCCATTTCTTGACAGTGTTATTATATTTACCTTACTCTTTATCATGTACGTTATTATTCTTAAAGTTGCTACTAGCCTGTTTGCGGATGGAATTCGTCTGGGGGAGGAGAATGCTTGCAGGGTGAACTTTCTCGAATGCAGGAAAGAGGAAAGTATCTCCTCTCTTGAAGTCAAGATGTTAAATTTTTCATTCCGTCTTTATGTTCTGAGTTCAAATTCCACTGATGTTGACTTTGCCTTTCATGCTTTCGGGGTCGATAAAATAAGTACCAGTTGAGCACTGGTATCGATGTAATCGATTTACCCACTCCCCAAAATTGCTAGCCTTGTACCGAAATTTGAAATCAACATTATTATTATAAAAGCGACAAACTAGCAGAATCGTTATCATTCCGGACAAAATGTTTATTAGCATTTCTTCCGTCTTTACGTTCTGAGTTCAAATTCCACCAAGGTCGACTTTGCCTTTATCCTTTCGGAGTCGATGTAATAAGTACCAGTTTAGTAATGGAATTGATGTTATTGACTTAACCCCTGCCCCAAAATTGCTAGCCTTCTGCCAAAATTTGAAATCGTCACAACTACAACAAAATGGAGCTAGAGAAATGACCTCTCTGCCACCACCGGCACAAGAAAACCAAAAGCTGCAACAACAATCATTGCAGCAACAGCCATTCAACAGCAGAATGCTACCACAACAACGACACCACCAACTGTAACGGTGGAAACAAGCAGCGCTCAACTATCCAGACTGACGACACAGATACGCGATTTACTCCTAGCACTAGCGATTCAGAAGACTCATCATGCGATGATGAGGAATTAAATCCGCCAAGAAGGGTTTGTATCGGAGAAAAGCGGAAAAATAGTTTAAAAAAAGGTCGTCCTAAGCTAAAAGCGAAAAGACAGGACCAGGAAACTTCACCTACTTATAATCCATCAACTATACTAACAACACAGACACACTCACCAAAATCCCCACAGCAAAAGCAATGCACACACATTCAACCACATTCAGAATTACAAAAGAAAGAACTAAAACAGAAACAAATACATGATTAAAAACAACAATCACAAGAGTAACACATACAACTGAGTACAGAACCCCGAACGCCTCGTCAACTTCACAGTCGTTCGCAAGAGCAACAGCGAGCTGATGGAGGAAATGAGTAACACAAGTATTCTTACAAAAGGAGTGGGTCTCGAGTAACTTCTGTAGAAAACTCCCCATGACAGACAATTGATAAAAACACACACTAACATGTACTTAGAACTTCAAAAAGAACATCCAGCAGTAGGACCTTTAGAATAAAATCGTTGTTGCTGCTATTATTGTAGTTGTTATTATTATTGTTATTATTATTATTGTTCAGTAGTTTTATTTTTTTAACGTGCTTTCACTTCACTACCGAGCGCAGCTCTGTGTGCTTTGGGTATGTGCTGTGGTTATTATTATTATTATTATTATTATTATTATTATTATTATTATTATTATTATTATTATTATTATTATTATTATTATTAACTTTTAAAAGGATTGACGTAACTCTTCACAAAGGCAAACAGACAAGACAAAGAGCACGATGCAATTGCAATAGATATTTGGTGGAACGATATTTCGACAGCAAGCCTGTCCTTGTCGAGTTCAAAATGAAAAGTGATAAAAATTCAAAATTATAGAAATTTTGAATTCTTATTGCTTTTTATTTTGAACTCGACGAAATCTTGCTGTCGAAATATCGTTCAACCAATAAAATATCTAATGCAATCGCATCGCGCTCTGCTTATTGTTCAGTAGTTTTATTTTTATAACGTGTTTTCACTTCACTACCGAGCGCAGCTCTGTGTGCCTTGGGTATGTGCTGTGGTTTGCCCAAGGCACACAGAGCTGCGCTCTTTAGTGAAGTGAAAGCACGTTATAAAAATAAAACTACTGAACCATAATAATAATAGTCAAGAAGCAGAGCGCGATGCGATTGCATTATTATTATTATTATTATTATTATTATTATTATTATTATTATTGAGCGAGTGAGAGAGCAGTACACGCCATCAAAGTGACACTGGGGTAAAATATACGAAGCCCATTATACCCATCATGACTACCCGTCTGATCAGGGTACACCAGGCACACGCATCACAACCATATGTGAGTGACATGGTGATCTCATATCAAGATAAACAGCGCATGACCTCGCATGTGGGGCTCAGTTAGAATTTTCTTCAGATCGAGTAGCCCATCCTGCTCAAAAGGTCCCTGAATAAGGTTTGTTTGAGGATGTTGAGCAAAACACCCATGTTTCCAAAGGTGAATTATTCAAACCCCAAAGAATTCCTCTCAACATATGGCTATGATGCTTCCCCACTACTTCTGCTCATGATCAGAGATGCACATATCGTCAGCTACCAAGGGACATGCTCAACTGGTTAAGGTCAAACAACTGACAAGCAAATCTGTGGTATTAAGCAGAATATTTGCTGTAGCCCATCTTTTATACCAAGACAAAACAATGTACATGATAACACTTCCAATCAATTAAGATCAGAAGCCATGAGAGCCACTGCCTGGTACTGCATCCGGGCATTTATTATTATTATTATTATTATTATTATTATTATTATTATTATTATTATTATTATTATTATTACTATTATTATAATAATAATTATTATTATTATTATTCAAAAGCATCAATTATCATTGGGATGTTTTTAAATACAGCAATCAGCCACCATATTCACATTCCAACTTCTTTCATATCTCTCCTCTACTACTTTCATATCGTGGTGGACTATTTCTCCTTTTTCATGAGTGACGTCTCTCAAATTTTGTAGAAATTGATCCGAGTGACTGAACAAAAAATTGATGCTCATTTTGCATCCCAACGAATAAAAAAGACCAAAGCATTTTTCAACAATTTCCTTTGTTGTTGCCAAAATTTTTTTAAGTATACCGTGTTACAAGCATATAATTTTAAGATATTATTGTGTTCAAGATTCTGTAACAATAAAATAGAACGACCTAAGGCCTTCTTTTGTATTTTCTCTATCGTAGGAAAAAAACATAGCTATTTCTAGCCGAAATCTTACTAGAATTAAACTCTCAACGCGCAAAATCAGCTGTAGTCATCATCTTACTATACTTTTTGCAAGATAAGAGTGGTGATGAAGCATTTTTGACACTTAACCCACTGCTCCAGAGACAGACCAGGACATAAAATCAAGGAAAATTGCATATTCTGTGAAAAATGAAGGTAGTGTGTAAATGAAAATCCTAATTTGATTGGTGAAAACGAATAGCATATCTGGATTCAACACGAAAAGTTCTTCAGAAACACTTGTCTATTCAACAGAAATATTTCCATCCTCAAATTTTGTAGATCTGTCTAATCAATCCAACCTCGCATACTAAAAGATATATTGTTAGAAAAGGATACTGTAAGAAAAGTGGAAGTGCTAATCTTGTCTCCAACTATAATAAATAAAATGACCAAATCGTAAAGCATACAAAAATGCAAATCTTTAGAAAGTGTAAAATAAAAAACAAGAAAATTACATCTGAACGCACCCTTGACTTGGTAGCAAGTAATCAGTAGCATTATTATTATTTCCTTGAGGAGTCTCCGTTCTGATACAATAGACATCTTTGTTACCTACAATATGAATAAAAGAATTATTTCGATTAGATATGAACAAGTGCATTGTTCTAACTGATAGATGTCAAATCAGTATTTTTTTAAAGTAGTATATACTTATAAGGTGTCGAGCTGAGAGAATCATTAGCATACCGGACAAAATGCTTAGTGACATTTCTTCCGGCTTCTTTGCATTCTGAGTTCAAATCCTTCCGAGGTCAATAAAATAAATTACCGTCAAGTTCTAGAGTCGATTACATCGACTTGTCCTCTCGCCTTAAAATTGCTGGCCTTGCACTCTTCAACAGATCGGCGTTCCATTCAGGGAAAATGTTGTGATCTCGGTCACATATACGCCGTGAAACGGCCTTATGAGTCTCAGAGCTGAAGAAAAAAAGGAATATATATATATATGTATGTATATATATATATATATATATATATATATATATATATATATATATATATATATATATATATATATATATATATATATATATATATATATATATATATATATATATATATATATATATATTTCTCCGTTCTTCCATTCTCCGAACTTTCCATCTTTCCGACGAAGGGCTACGCCCGAAACGTCATACACTCTCTCATTCCTTTCCTGAGCGTCCAATAATACTATCCATATCACGTCCTCACTTTGTTGTTTTTTTGTTTTTTTGTTATTGTTTTTTTAACTATATATATATATATATATATATATATATATATATATATATATATATATATATATATATATATATATATATATATATATATATATATATATATACTGGTCTGATCAATAAGTATCCGGACTGTTGCCATAGTAACGAAGGTAAAACATGCAGATTGAAGCCGCTTTGCATAGATTGACCTTCAATTCTACTGTGCATGTGCACTAAGTTTTAACGTTCTGGTTCACCTCTGCTGTTTACAGCAGTGCTTGAAAGTAACGTGTGTAACGTGTGATCGTCGCATTGACCATGACAGAGAAAGTTGAGCAGAGAATTTGCATCACCTTTTGCCAAAAGCTTGGCGATACCTGTTCAGTGGCCTACGCAAAATTTTCAAAAAGATTTCATCGTTCTCGACACAATCAAAGAGATTTTGTGCAACTGAAATTCAAGTGTCATTTTGGTCAGCTGAAAGCAGTTTTGACACAAACTTGGCAGACTCGGGTCTCATACCCAAATCTTCAGTGATAATGGACTAAACTGGATCGTAACTAATCTGCACATCCTCTGCTAACTCATAAATGGTGATTCAACGATTTCTTCTCACAGCTGCAAGCACATCTGCGACGTTTTTCTCAGTTCTGTTGGTTACGGGTCTCCCAGAACGTTCATCACTATCGACATTTTCTCGACCATCTTGGAAGCGTCTGAAACACTCCTACACTTGTGTGCGACTCATTCGCTCCTCTCCATACACTTTCTGCAACTTTTACGTAGGTCTCTGAGCAGGTATCACCATGACAACTTTTTCTGTCATGGTCAATGCGATGATCACATGTTACACACGTTACTTCCAAGCACTGTTATGAACAAGGGAAGTAAGCTAGAACGTTAAAACTTAGTGTGCATACACAGCAGAGGGCAAAGTGAATCTGTGCCTAGTGGCTTCATTCTGCGTGCTTTAGCTTCGTTTCTATGGCAACGGTCCAGATACTTATTGATCAGACCACGTGTGTATATATATATATATATATATACATATATATATATATATATATATATATATATATATATATATATATATATATATATATACATGTATAATATATACACGGCAATAAGAAAATGGAGGGGATCAAGAGGTAGTATTCATCATATTATGTCTATTTATTAATTTAAAAAGAAAAGAATTATTACAATATACATACATGTATAGCATATTATACTGAACATATATAATATATAAAATATAAAAATACCAGTAATTATCAAAATATATAACATAGAACATTTAAATTCCACTATTATTTCTCTTTTGAAAATTTTCTCTATCCTATGTTTATACTTTATCTAATAAGAATAAAATAATACACCTAATAATAATAATAATTGATTCCCTTCTATGCATATACATATATATATATACATATATATATATATATATATATATATATATACATATATATATATATATATATATATATATATATATATATATATATATATATATATATATATATATATATATATATATATATATATATATATATATATATATATAAATGTATAGATATGTATTTATGTATATTTATGTATATGTATGTATTTATATTTATAACCTAACCTTATGAACTTTCTAAACTCTCTGACGAAGCCCAGAGGCACACCCAAGTACCTTAATGTTATCTACCAAATACTTCAGTTCTTTGAAGGGATCGAGGTAAAGTGGGGTACTATGATCTCTTGGCTGAAACAGCTGTAAGAAACTATTCTACTTTCTATGTTCTACATTATATATCTTAATAATTACTGGTATTCTTATATTTTATATATTATATATGTAAAGCATAATATGTTATACATGTATGTATATTGTTATAATTGTTTTTTTTAAATAAATAAATAGACATAATATAATGTCTAAAAGTTGATGAATACCACCTCTTGATCCCCTCCATGTTCTTATTGCTGTATAAATTAAGGATAAAACAACTTTTTACCCTCACCCATTTATTACATTCAGTAGTGTAATTGCCATGCAATGAAAAAACACTTGTGAATTAACAATTGGGTATTCTACCAGATGGATATTATCCCTTAGTTGGTTGGATTCACAACCTCTAACTCTCTTAGAATTATATATATATATATATATATATATATATATATATATATATATTTATATGAGTAGTAAAGTTATAGATTCAGAGAACCGTGTGACAATCACAGTATGCTCCTCTTACGGACTCGGCTATCAGTCCACGTAATAATCAATTTCAAAATAGTGTAATGTCAAGTATCCGTCTAACCGAAAATCAAAAAATCAGGAGGTTTGATTTCCATAACATTCCGGCCATTTCGCGACTTTCATTATGTGGTATTAATTTCAGTATGCAAGAAATTATGCGTACATGTTTGCATCAATATGTAAGCTCATCGTTCTATAATACAATTGTATATCCACAATTTAATGCATATAAAGAGAGCTAGTTCATCAGATCATGATGTTCTTTCACAAGATTATAAATTCTTATGACGTCAAAAACATACAATTCTCGCAGGAAGAATAAAGTTTCTAAAATGGCTAGCGCATTTTGAAGGATTTCTTTGAAACAATTGTAGAAAGCCTTCTGTGTGTAATGGGAATGTGGGTTCGAGTCCCACAGGCAGCCTTCAATTTTCTTTTTATCCAAGGGTTTTTCAACCCAATATTTACATGCTATTATTTATAGCTTTATATGAGAGCAGCTATTTCCAAAAAGAACTATTTCATTTTCTTTCGATAGTTTACAAAATTCTGAAGACGTTAATATATATATATATATATATATATATATACATCGAGAGATAGAGAGAGGGATACATACATACTTTCGTACTCCAAGAAACACAGTTCTATAATTTCTAGCCTGAAGAAATGATTTGTTTGTAGCGATCAAATGAATGTGCTGTACATTTCTTCACTCCCTCCTTCAAATCGACGTTGTCTGAACAGGTGTACAGCGTGCCACTCGTCATGTGTCGAAGTGATCAAAGAGCAACGTGAGATGAAGTGTTTTGATCGAGAATATCATGCATCACTCGGTTCAGGGATTGAAACCACGGTCTCGCGATCGTGAGTGTAACACCCTAACCATTAGGCCTGGCGCCCTACCATATGCATATATACATATACTTTTATAAACAGAAGAAATAGAACTCAATACGCAAAGCAGAGAATTGAATTTTTATTAACTGACTACAGAGTGACTGAAGAGTCTAGAGTTTTGTGTCAATGTGCTTACTAAACCGAAACGAGAATATAGTGCCTATATATAAATATTTATGCATATAGGCGCAGGAGTGGCTGTGTGGTAAGTAGCTTGCCTACCAACCACATGGTTCTGGGTTCAGTCTCACTGCGTGGCACCTTGGGCAAGTGTCTTCTACTATAGCCTCGGGCCGACCAAAGCCTTGTGAGTGGATTTGGTAGACGGAAACTGGAAGAAGCTCGTCGTATATATGTATATATATATATGTGTGTGTGTGTGTGTGTTTGTGTGTCTTTGTTTGTCACCCCAACATTGCTTGACAACCGATGCTGGTGTGTTTACGTCACCGTAACTTAGCGGTTCGGCAAAAGAGACCGATAGAGTAAGTATTAGGCTTACAAAGAATAAGTCCTGGGGTCGATATGCTCGACTAAAGGCGGTGCTCCAGCATGGCCGCAGTCAAATGACTGAAACAAGTAAAAGAGTAAAGAGTAAAGAGTATATAGCAGAACATAACGGACATCCCAGAACCATCTCTAAACTACTGTTACAGAGACATGAAAATGATACACAATTTCACATAAGAAAAATAGAAAAATACGCATAAAGAAAACCATAATTATCTGTGTATATGTTTACGCACGTGCTCACATACACGTACGCATGCATGCACACACACACACACACACATACACACAAACGCACACACACGCACACAGACATACCTAAGCATATTCATTCAGATTTAAATTACATAGTCTTATGCAGATCTATCAATAAATGTACGTCTGTGTATATATATACACGTGCACGTAGATACATGCATGTAAATGCATTGACACATGGACTCACATGCACTGGCACATGCAAGCACGCACGTATACACGGGAATGTTTGTGAAGTTAAATAAAAAACGAAAGAGGAGAAAAAGAAAAATAATGAATGGAAGAAATCGAACGAAAGTTAGAATTGGCTGTCGATTATCATCGCATAAATATGATGCCTAAATATATCTAATTTTACCCTCAGAATGCAATTTAATAACCTTTGATATTAGTTATACAACTTAGCTAAAAGGAACTGTGACTCTATAGTTAGTAAGGATTCATTTAATATATACATTTCATCCGTCTTAACGTTCTAAGTGCAAATACCATCGCGGTTGACTCTGCTTTTCATTATTCGGGGTCGATAAAATAAGTACCAGTTGAGTACTGAGTTCGATAGCTGTCGACTTGTTAGAACAGTTTGACCATCGCTGATAAATTACCTTATTTCTGTTTATTTTATTTTATTTTATTTTCAGTGACCATAAGACCTACAATGGATTCTAAAGCCAACAAATGACTCGTATTTTTGTTGCAGTTACAGTATTTCTATTTATGTGCTACAGTTGGTTGCTCACTCTGTACAGCACCTTGGCTGTATACTTTCAGGTATGCATGTATGTACTTTCATGTATCTTGCCCAAATCGGCTATAAAATTCCCTACAATATAGTTCGCATACATAACTTTCTACCTACATACATATATGCATACATCCCTACATACCGGCATACATACATACATACATACATACATCAACCACAATATCACAACTGTGAGAGAATCTCTTCTAAATATTGTCTGTCCATGAGGTATAATGCGGTGGCTAGAACGGTCTGAAACAGGATAACAAAAAAGAGAATACCTACCAACGAAGCTGACCATATTGAGACCGATGAGTCAAAAGAATACTGGTGAAACTCAAAAATTAAAACCACCAAGTTAAAACACAACCGGCCAGGTATCGCCGTGTAGGACTACGAAAAAAGATATGATCTGTTGTAAAAATGAAATGAGCTGCTCTCTGAAAACGAGTGTGGTAAGAAAAATACAAGAGAAAGAGGACATCCAGTACTCAAGGTACACTTTCAGCTCCATATCCATTATTATTGAAGCAACAGTATACATACCAACTCGTCTAGAGCAAAGTATGACTGAACTTAGGGTCTTGGAGATAGAAAGCAAATCCTTAATTCATAAACAAGAAATTATCACATCTGAGACTAGAAAAATCTGCAAAATCTTAAGATTTAAAGGATGATGGCTAAACAAGATACTTTCCTTCATAACCTTCCCACCAACTAGGTGGCCGGTTAAAATTTACTCAAGAATTAAAAAGAGAAAGAGGACATACATACATATATAAATACACGCGTGCACACGCACGCACATACATGCATGCATACATACATACATACATACATACATACATACATACATACATACATACATATGAAATCCGATCCCTTGATGTGAAGACCCGAAAAATACTAACGAGCACGAACAACTTTCACATCAATAGCGATGTAGACCGCCTATACCTAAAACGAAATAAAGGAGGGAGGGGCCTAACATCAATTCAGACTGCCTTTGAATGCCGTGTCATATCTCTCCGACATCATCTCATAACCACCAAGTGTCGAAGTGCACCCCTTGATGAAGTCTGCAGACATGAGGTAAATACCATCATGAGATTGGGAAGGCAACTACTTGACAAGCATTCCCTATTCGACAACCCTGAACTCTTACCCAAAGAAATTGCAAGACTCTACCGTAACATAACATCAGAGGAGAGGATGAATGCATTCCAGCAGAAGACCATGCATGGATACGTTAACAGAAAGCTCCAGGGTGATAACAACATTGACAACCAGAGCAGTCTATCGTGGACAAACAATCGGGTCACCAACTCTCACTTTGAAGGGTATGCCTTTGCTATTCAAGAACAAGAAATAGCAACCAAATTCCTAATAAACAAACGGGACAGAGAGGCGGGCAAAGCGCCACAATGTAATAATCGATGCAGACTCTGTGGAATCAGTATCGAAGATATCACCCACATCATTAGCAGCTGTCCAAAAATGTCATCACGGTATTACCTACCTATGAGACATGATGTTGTGGCCAAGACACTGTATAATGAAATCCGCCGACAGCATAACCCCGGGGCTAAGGAGATGAAAACCCATAATGAGGTAGAGGCCATTACCACTCACAATATGAAAGAGTATTGGTGGAATATCCCAATAAAAACCTCAATAAAGTGCAGACATAATAGACCGGATATAGTAATCTGGGACAGAGAAGAGAAACTCTGTACAGTAGTAGAAATCAGCTGTCCTGCGGATGTCAACATCCCACTAAAGATTAGAGAAAAAGAGAACAACTACGCCGAGCTACTGAGAAATTTGCAGATACTCCACCCAGACTACAAGTTCAGATTCATACCCGTGATTGTTGGGGCATTGGGATATGTAACGAACTGCCTCAACAAAAACCTGGAAAAATTAGGGTTCTCAAAACCTGAAAGAAAAAGGCTGATTAGAAGACTACAGATTCAAGCCATCAATGGAACTGTAAAGATATGTAAAACTTGCCAAAAATTTAGCACATAAATACATATGCATGCATCTAGACATAAAAACGCATCCATAAAACAAACATACAAATCTGCGCATACACTAACACCAAATACTGCACACACACACATATGCACAAATACCTAGAGGATGTTGATAAAAGTTCCAATGAAGGAGCCTTAAATCTATGTTAGAGTCCGGCTCTTTCTCTATGGACAAGAAATACAGAAATGAAACTGATTGATAACATACATACATACATACATGTTTGGTAATCCAGTACCCAAGTTACATTTTCATTTTCATACCTATTATTATTGGAGTAAGAGGATACGCACCAATCCGTGTGGAGCAGAGTATGGTTGAACTTGGGCTGCTGGAGAGAGAAAGCAACTTCTGTATGATCTTCTTAACATTTAAAGGATGGTGAACAAATTTAATATGCTTTCTTTTGCAACCTTCCTATCAGTTAGATGACCGGTCTCAATTAACTCTAAATTAAAAAGAGAGAAAAAAACATACAGACATGCATAAATACACACATACATAATGCAAAAATACTCAGTGGATGTTGAAATTTTAGTGAAGGAGACTTAGATCTAGGTTAGAAGCCGATTTTTTTCTCTGTTGACAAGAAATCTTGAAATAAAACTAAATGTTTTCTACTCAAGGCCCGAAATTTTGTGGAGAGGGTCCAGTCGATTAGATCGACCCCAGTACACAACTGGCACTTAATTTATCGATCCCGAAAGGATGAAAGGTAAAGTCGACGTCGGTGGAATTTGAACTTAGAACGTAAAGGCGGACAAAATACAGTGAAGAATTTCGCTCGGAGTGCTAACGATTCTGCCAACTCGCCGCCTTATAATAAAATTAAATAATGACATACATATATGTACAGGCATATTAATGTGCTCACAAATAATTACCATAAACATTTTTCACTAAGTTTTGTTTATCCATACAAAACAACTTACCTCTATATCTGACAGATGGATTGCGACTAGCTTCTACAGACAGTGATCGAGACTTAATCACACTTCAAAACCACTGAATATAGCTCCTGTATATAATGTAAAAATTATTCTACTTATGACTACCTCTATTAGCTGTTACAATATACACAGACAGATGCACATATATATATACATTCATAACTTCACATGTGCATATGGATAAACATATATTAATTCACACGTATACATTGATATATTCGCACAATTGTTAATACATACACTACTTATTCTATATTGACACATGCACATGTCAATGCAGGCACACATTTTCATACATTTACAGTTAAACAAAGCAGAAATACCAAAAAAATAATAACTTATTTCGAACAATACATATATAATTGATATTATTGATTCTCCTATTTAATATCCATATTCTAAAAAGTCCAGACACGTATATAACACCTACACATACACATATACACATGTACATATATACATACATTGGTTCAGTTGGACATTTTATGTATGAGAATGAAAATGTCTAACTACGTCCTTTATAATCCTGTATACACCGTTGGATTATCATCAATAGCCTCAATACAATGTGATGAGCCATGAGGTACTTAGCGTGATGAACGCCCAGGTAATTGCGTGTAAGAGGAGTTATTAGAGAGAAACGGTGCAAAGAAGAATTGTGTATCAGACCTCGATTACTTGCAGCTTTTCACGACAGAACGTAGTCACTCACACGTTCATACCTTTCATACACACACACATACACATATACATGTTCACACCTCTCATACACACACACATACACACATGCACGCACGCGCACAACACACACACACACACGCACACACACACACACACACACTGAACTTAGCTGGCCAAGAAATTTGTAATTACTTTTTATTCACAGTTTCGGCAAGATAAAATCTTTTGGAAGTTCTTTTTTTTTATGAATTAATCTGCGCAAGTGAAGTATTTGTGCCCCCTAGAACTACCTGCACCCTTTCAGAGTCTCTGATACAAGAGGAAGAAAGAAAAAATCCGAGTCCAAATACTTGCAATATTGTGAACTTCTCTAAGAGTATCCAACGTTGAGATAGTGGTGTCAGACTAGGTTACGTTTACCATTGGTGTCATTGGACATAAGACCAGTGGTGGACATATGACATAGCAGACACTGTAGACATAGAAGACATAGCACTAATAGCAGACATTTGCAAAAAGGCTGTAGAAATAGCATCCTGCAACATAAGAACTTTCCCCAGTATTATAATACAAGGTAAATTTATGACAAACTACCTTTCGATCGTTTCTCATGGTGAGTTCTTGATAATTAAAAAAAAAAACCTCTTGTGATCACTTATAGGAAATTTATATTATTTTGATATCTATTCCAGACAGTGGTTCTTAATCTGGGTCCATATGACCCTGGGGGATCCATATAAAATTTTGACGTTAAAATTTGAGAACAATAAATTGGTTATACTTCTTCAATAGATAAACTATTCTAACATATTTTTATACAATTCCTGATAATATTTAATTTCAAAAATATAACAGAATTTTTTTTTTAACATTGAATGTTTATGAGGATCCACACAAGTAAAACCGGAATGAAATGGATCCATACGCAAAAAATCGTTAGGAACCACTGGTCTAAGAGAAGTGACTAGGTCATTAATATGTTGTATTGGCTGTTGTTTCAATAAATATTGTCTTATACGTCAACTGATTATATTTTTGCTGCTAATATATTTAGATTCAATGAAGCCTTTTGCTCTAGAAGAATATGTAATGCTTGCTTCAGTCAACGCTTTTGCGATTTCAAACCACTGAATATCATTGTGACTAGATGTGTATGACTCAAACTTAATAGAAACAAATCCATTTTATCATTGCTTATAGTTGGTACCATTGTGGTCACATGATCGAAGTTAGAGCCTGATCACGCCATTTTTTTTTCTGCCTTTACAGTGTAAGCAAGGACGCTCCACTAGCAATGTGCACCAAAGAAGAACAAAGAGCAGCGATCTGATTTCTCTGGTCGGAAGGTGTGTCAGGTGCTGAAATTCGTCGGAGGCCTTAGCACCATACGAAGACAGTGCACTACCGCGTAAAAATGTGCATGAGTGGATCGAGAAGTTTAGAAGTGGTCGGACAATCGTGACGCACAAAGAGGGAGCAGGACGCCAGTCAATTTCCACCACTGACGAGAAGATTCAGCAAGCTCGAGAGACGGTAATGGTGAACCGGCGAGTTATCATCGATGAGGTAGCTTGTTCTCTGCAGATTAGTCGTGGTTCTGCCTATCAAATCATCCATGATGAAATCGGCTTCCATAAAATCTGTGCAGGATGGGTGTTAGGAGAGCTTACTGCAAAGCACAAGCACAAATGTCTTGAGGTCTACCAACGTTTACTCGATATCTACAACAATGAGGGCGCGGAATTTTTAAGTAGAATAGTCGCAGGAGATGAAACGTGAGTCTATTATTATGAGGCAGAGTATGGAGTGGAAACATCCTGGCTCGACGGTGACGAAGAAATTCAAGACTCAGTCTTCCGCGGGAAAGGTGATGCTAACCCTTTGGGGGGGGACTCAAAGGGACCTATACTGGAAGACTATCTGGAAAAGGGGTGTACCATCAGCAGTGCAAGATACAGTGCTTTGCTGGTCAACAAACTGAAGCCAACAGTTTGCACCAAACGCCGAAGCCCCAGAATTTTTCCCGTTAAAAGGGTCCTATTTGAAAAAGAAACGTAGTTTACATGTATGAAGTAAGTACCTCAAAAGAACCCAAGAAAATCTACATGTGAAGCACAATAGACTTTAAAACTAGATATAGTAGGGGGCATAAAAATTCATTTGCAAACCGGAGCACGAAAAATTCGACAGCACTGGCCAGACACATAGATAATTTAAAAGCGCAAAATAAACAATTTAAACTAGATTGGTCAATAATTACTCAAACTACTCCATATAACACACTAGAATGTGTAGACTATGCACAAAGAATCCATTAGTATACTTCGTATGAGTAGAAAAATATTATGAAATAAGATTTCGGATGCTTTAATATTTTTTTTTTCTCTCTTTAAAGTATAGCCAACCCATGTTAATAATTGAAACCTAAAATTCCGACCTTTCATTCCCAATATGTTTTAGAATAGCCGTAAATGCATCATTTTTCTGTAAGATTTGTAGTACATTTGACCATCATTTTAGAATTTATTTTAGTTATCTGAACAAGTATGAAGTCTTTTAAAATCTCTTAAATAATTTTTTAAACTTTTCAAATAATCCCTGATGAAGGAAATGTCTATATTCGAGATGGATACAAATAGTTCACCCATTCTGAAATACCTTTCCCAAAACGGCCGTAGGATATGTATGAATTTGATCTCTGGACTTAAATATTCGCATTTTTTAGCTATCCATACATCTTTTTAATATTTTCGATTTTGCAATGCATTGACAGTGTACATTTAACTTTCAACCTATTTTATGTTTTAGATCAGATTTACAATTTCAGGCGATCTCATACGGATGTATATCTTATATATATATATTGTATTTATATATTATATATTTTGTATGATGAATTGTGTCCTTCGAAAAATATATTGAGAAAAATAATGTGTTTTTTTTTTTTTGGTTGTCAGTATCTCGAAAATTGTCTTTTCATTGGAACCTACATTATTCTATATGTGTGTGTGTGTGTGTGTGTGTGTTTATATATATATATATATACATATATATATATACATATATATATATATATATATATATATATATATATATATATATATATATATATATATATATATATATATATATATAGTTCAAATTTACAGAAAACAAGAGACGAAAACAGGTGAGGGAACAACAAGGATGTGTATTAATTTGACGCTCGGGAAGAATGGAAAGGTCTTTGATGTTTCGAGCCTACGCTCTTCGACGGAAAGAGTTGAGTGGAAACAAGTGGATAGAACGAAAAATAACAGAGAGAGAGAAAAATGTGTAGGGATTAACGGTTCAACATGATGAAATGACTGAAAGAAATAAGCTGTATAAAAGGGAGACAGATAATAACAGTGACCCGGCTGAAATAGGGTGCGCAAGTGTGTGTAATATGTAAGAATAATGTGTGTGAGTGTGTATGTGTGAATGGAGGCGAGCGCGTATGAATATGTGTGGGTGAGGTGTGTGTGTGTATGGACGTGTGTGTATGTGTGTGAGGCTGTGTATAGTACGTGTGTGAGGCTATCGTATGCGTGTGTGTGTGTGTGCGTGTATGCACGCGTAGCAGTTAATGTGTGCTTGATGGAGTGGTATGCACGTGTGTGTGTGTATGTGTGTTAGTGCATGAAGTGTGTGTGACCCTACAGTGTGCGTGTGTATTGTGTATGTTTATGTGAAAGTTGTATGAGTTTATGCGTGCTGTGTGCGTGTGTATATTGTCTGTATTCAGGTGTGTTCGCTGCATGTGCACTGTGTGTGTATTTTATGAGTGAATACTGTGTGTTATGGAGGAATGCATGGAGGTGCGAGATGGGATGGGGTGACAAAGGTTAGTGGTTGGGAGATGTTGGGTGCTAGTGTGTGTGTATGTGTGGAGTGGGAAGGTGTGTGTGAATGCATGTGTACGTGAGTGTGTGTGGGAGTGTACATAATGGTGTGTTGTATGGGTACTGAGTTGAACAGTGGGCAGAGGTGTTCGTATAGTGGTGTGTGCGGTAAGGGTACTGGTAAGTGTGTGCGGATGTGTGCATAATGATATGTGGTGTGGCTACTAGGAGGTGCTGGATGCTAGTGTGTGTGGAGTGGGAAGGTGTATGTGAATGCATGTTTGTGTGAGTGTGGGGCGTGCGTAATGGGGTGTGGTGTGAGTTGAATAGAGTGTATATGTGGATGTTTATATAATGGTGCGTGTGGTGAGGATACTGAGTTTGGTGGTGTACAAGTGCTGGGGAGGGGTTAGTTAAAAGTGGAAGGTGTGGGGGAATATGCGTGGAGTTGATTTTAGGTGAAGGGAGATGGCGAATTAAGGTCCTAAGGCGCAAAAGAATGGAGAAGAACAATTTCTGTTCACGGTAGAGGCGACAGTGCGGGTGGCCTCTGTACAAAGACAATCTGAATAGAGACAGAGATTTTAGCGAATGACCGACTAAGCAGAAGTGGCGCGAGACCGGGTTGTCATTGCCGAGTCTGATATCTCGGAGGTGTTCAGTGAACCGGTCGGACAATATATATGTATATGTATGTACATATGTATGCATGTATACGCATGCGTGTACGTGTGTGTATGTATATATGTATGTGTGCGCATACATATATATATATATATATATATATATATATATATATGTATGTGTGTATATGTGTATATAGTAGTAGTAGTAGTAGTAGTAGTAGTAATTCGGTTAGATACCTTGTAGTATGCTGTCTGAAATATTCGGCTGCCTGAACCTAACCACAGTATGGAGGTATATGTTATTGGGCTTACTTCAGGAATTCCTTTATATTTGTAGATTTTATATAAAAGATGAGAGACAGATATTGCCGAACCCTCATACCTCGTCTAACAACGGGAGATCCATCATATATATATGTATATATACATGAGAGACAGAGGAGTGAATGATGCTTACCTAAATTACTCTTTTAGACACTCTACACTGCGGACTTGGCCCCTGGTAAAAGTTTCGGAGCGCTATTATGTATTTTCTATAGTGAGAATCTCTGAATCTCATCTGCATATATATATACATATATACACACACACACACACACACACACACACACACACACACACACACACACACACACACACACACATATATATATATATATATTTATATATATATATATATATATATATATATATATATATATATATATATATATATATATATATATATATATATATATATATATATATATATATATATGTATGTATGTATGTATATATATGCACGAAAAAATGGAGGAAATATAACAGGAAGAAGTTGGTCGTTTGCGCTAGTAAGCCACTAATTTAATTGATTAATAAAGATAAGTGGTAGTAATAGTACATTTACGATCGTTTCTGTTTACCAGTTGTAATGGTAGACATCATCAGAATGCAGAGTCATTTGTAGAGGTAAGAAGAGCGAAAGACATAGGAATACATTGGTAACGAGAATAAAGACAAAGAATGGTGAGTCTTACATTATAGCAGATTTCTTAGTTGATAATTCCGCTGCGAAGTGGATGTAGGATGGAGATTATTTTGATCTGTAGTCCCAAATTTAAGTAAGTGCATATTTTCCACGTGTATATTCTGGCTAGACTTTTTACCGGCTGTGTAAAGAAAAGGGGTTAACTCTAACTCATGATGAAAAGGGAGCTAACTCTATCCGGATTACTCAGTCCGAGGTGAGTAAGGAATTAATGTGTCTTTGGGACTTAAAATTGTAGGAAGTTCGTAGTAATGGCTTACTAACGCAAACGACCAACTTCTTCCTGTTATTTTTCCTCCATTTTCTTCTTGTCTATAATTTAAACTACGGTTTACCCGCTGAATTACCTGCTACCGTATACCTTTTACCAAGGACTGTACCTACGCATGTAATCACTAGGAGCGCCTTTGGATTTAACCATCCCTTAGAGGTTTTAAACACCTCCAACTTATACCTATATATATATATATATATATATATATCTAGGTTCAAAAAAGGAAAAAGACAAAGAAATTCCAAAGAAAGGAAAGACGGAGGAAGAAAAAATCGCCAACGATATCCACGAGGTTACAATGTGGAATGACCGGAAGGGAAAGGGTGGAGGAAAAGTTCTTTCTAAGACAGGGGAGTGCAAGAGGGAGGTGAGTATGTGTGCGTGCGCGCGGGTCCATGTGTGTGTGTGTGTGTGTAATAACAGAACGTGTATGTACGCATGTGTGTGTGTGTTTGTGTGTGTGTGTGTCGTTTAACGTTGTGGAAGGAATCAGTAGCAGGAATTATTTGGGAGTGGTTGTGGACAATGGTCAGTAGAAAGTGGGCAGGCAGTTTTTGAGTATGTGTGTATACGTGTATGTGTATGTTGTGTGGGTGTGATTTTCTTGCAGTGTGTGCCTGTATTTGTGTGTGCGTGTGTGTATGTGTATATATATGTGTGTGTACGTGTATGTGTGTATATGCGTGCGGTTTGCTCTGTGGATCGCACGTGGGTTATTTTGTGTGTGTGTGTGTGTGTGTGTGTGTGTGTGTGTGTGTGTGTGTGTGTGTGTGTGTGCGTGCGTGCGTGTATGTGCGTAGTGTGTGTGCGTGTATGTGTTAATGTTTGTTGTGTGTGTATGTGAGTTATGTGTGGGTTCATTTGCGTGTGTGTCCATGTATGTATACCTGGGTGTCCGAATAATGATGTCCGTATTTTTCCGCATATTTAGAAAAATAAAAAATTCTTTAAAAAAAATTTTACAAAGATTTTTGAAAATTATCTTCAGAATCATAACCTCCGTATTTTCCCGCATATTTTGAAAAAAGAAATTCTGAAAAAAGTTTAAAATGAAGGAAATGGTGGGGTGGGGGTGGTAATTTGGAAATATCGATTTTTGCCAATTTTTTGGCA
The DNA here is from genome assembly GCF_046866305.1 of Octopus bimaculoides. Taxonomy (NCBI): domain Eukaryota; kingdom Metazoa; phylum Mollusca; class Cephalopoda; order Octopoda; family Octopodidae; genus Octopus; species Octopus bimaculoides. The sequence continues at coordinate 31,206,396 of NC_142941.1, read as the reverse complement.
GATTCGTATTCCTCGCAGCCGAAAAGGGGGGTTTATGTGGAAAAAAAGAAAAACAATTTTTAGAAAACAACAAAGGAAACATTTACTGGTGTGTGTTAAGACTTATCAAACTGAAATTAATTCAATATAAGCGCATAAAGATTGTACATACAAATTCTATTGAGAGAAATCCTGCAGAGAACGCCATTCACGTTCTAGTGTGCAGGAACCTGTTAAAAATAAATGCACACTATTTTGTTCTTCGCTGCTTTTCGAGTATATACTGAATGCATACATATGTACATGTGGAGGTGCAATGGCCCAGTGGCTAGGGCAGCGGACTCGCGGTCATAGGATCGCGGTTTCGATTCCCAGACCAGGCGTTGTGAGTGTTTATTGACCGAAAACACCTAAAGCTCCACGAGGCTCCGGCAGGGGATAGTGGCGAACCCTGCTGTACTCTTTCACCACAACTTTCTCTTACTTCCTGTTTCTGTTGTGCCTGTAATTCAAAGGGTCAGCCTTGAGAACTACGTTAAGGGTACACGTGTCTGTGGAGTGCTCAGCCACTCGCACGTTAATTTCACGAGCAGGCTGTTCCGTTGATCGGATCAGCTGGAACCCTCGACGTCGTAAGCGACGGGGTGCCAACAACAAAGATATGTACACACAGGCGCACACACGCGCACGCACGCACACACTAAGACGCATACGCTCAAACACATAGATCGAACATGTGAACTTGATCCACACCCTAACCAATACATGTTTTTTCTCCTTTTCTTCCCTCTCTTCCAGGTCTCTCTTGAACTTACCACTAGTATCGGAAGAACTATACCGAAAATGTTATACTTTTACACCGTAATTTTTATTCCTTTCTTAAGAGTCAACCTAATAACATTAATTGTCAACGTCCCCTGGACTTTCGTTGATTTTTTGTTTTCTGCAAGTTGTATTTGTTCATATGTGTGCGTATACATACATACATACATACATACATCAGGTGACTACGTAACCGACCAGACTAGCTAATGCTGTTACACATCGCTGATCACAATGCGCTTTGCATCGTTTTACCCTCAAACGACGCTACTTCGCTGGCTAGGCGAACAGGTCAACCAACACTTTCCCTTGATCAAAAGGGGACTGAAGCAAGGTGAAATTAAGTGTTTTGCTCAAGAACACAACGCTCCGCCCGGTCTGGGAATCAAACCTACGATCTAGCGATTGTGAGTGCAATATCCCAAACCACTAGGCCACGCGCCTTCACTTGTGTGTGTGTGTGTGTGTGTGTGTGTATACACACACATACACACACATTCACACACAAATACATATATATATATATATATATATATATATATATATATGCTTATACATATTATCCTTTATCTTTTATTATCTTTTACTTGCTTCTGCTTCAGTCATTTGACTGCGGCCTTGCTGGAGCACCGCCTTGAAATGTTTTAGTCGAACAAATCGACCCAAGGACTTTTATATATGATCAAACAGACACCAAATAGGCTGGGGTCGATCTATGTCGGCCAGACTTATGTAGTAAAATCGATAAAGAGTGCATAGTGAACTTGCCGTGAGGAATGGAAAATCCAACGTTTCGGGCAGAATCCTTCTGGGAAAAGCTTGAACGGAGAGAAATAAATGAAAGACAGTATATATTTCACGGTGGTGCACCAGCATGACCGCAGCCACTTGGCTGAAACACATAGATAGATAGATATACAGATAGATAGGTAGATAGATAAAGAGAGAGTGAAAAGGTGGGAGAGGAATAGATAGATAAACGGACAGGCTGACATGTGGACAGAAGTTTGAGTTATATCGATGCGTCATGGTAGTGAGCAATGAAATTATCCGCGAATGTATGGGAGGGGGGAAGTGTGAGATGAAAAGGAAGAGAAATTAAGAGGGAGAAATATGTCAAGGGAAGAAGAAGAAGAAGAAGAAGAAAAAGAAGAAGAAGAAGAAGAAGAAGAAGAAGAAGAAGAAGAAGAAGAAGAAGAAGAAGAAGAAGAAGAAGAAGAAGAAGAAGAAGAAGAAGAAGAAGAAGAAGAAGAAGAAGAAGAAGAAGAAGAAGAAGGATATCATTGATATGTACAAAATAGGGAAGAGAGCATCCGTAGAGTATTTTACGGTCTACAGCAGTATAAACAGGGATGTGCATCGATATCCCGCATATGCGCACACAAACACACACACGCAAGCTCACACAATATGCACACATACATATGCATACACATTTCCATCCATATATATTCTCCATATAGCCGCAGGCATGACCGGGTGGTAAAGTAGCTTGCTTCGCAATCATATGCTTTCGCGTTCGGTTCTATAGCGCAGTACCCTGAGCAAGTGTCTTTTATAGCTCCAGGACACCAAATCAAAACCTTGTGAAATAATTTGATAGACGGGAACTCTGCGAAAGCTTGTCGTATATATGTTAATGAGTCTATTCATATGTAAGCATGTATGTATGTTTTTATGTATATTTGTATGTACGTGACATGTAAACTGTTGCATGGTCGGGGCCGTCGGTGATAAACAGGCAATCCTACAGAGTTTGTTTGGTTTTGGCGGGGAGGGATATCCGGCAAGACAAAAATGAAACCTATCATGAGGTAGGTGAACTCGGTAAAGTCAACGGCCATCCAACAACGGGGAGTGAGAGACTCCCTAGTCTTTGTTTTGACATCTCTCTAGGACGGTGGTTCCCAAACCGTGCGCCGCAAGATGAAATTAGGTGCTCCTCGAAAAAGTAAGATTATATTTCAAAATACGAAAAATACAAACCGACATTCACTAGAAAGTTCATATGTAAATGTCAACGTGGCAAAAAACTAAATACTATGTCTAAACTAAGAATGAGAGGTGGTTGTGTCATTCAATTCATTTAGGCTAATTATGATATGACAGTGTTATTCGATTTTGAATCTGAAATTTCGTAAGGATAAGAATTAAATTAGCATCAATCTATCCTCGAAATTGACGTCTTATGGACATATTCAGTGCAAGACAATGCTTCAGTTTATTTTGATCGTAGCCTCATCTGTTTCAATAATAAGCGTGAAAAAGAAACTATTGAACTAAAATATACGATGCTGAACTAAATCGTTTAATACGTCCTCGCGTATTGCGGCTGTATTTCAATTTTTTTCATTCATATAGTGGCGAGAATTTTCATCTTTTCACTTAATTTCGAAAGACTTCTCAAAAGAGTCCGATAATATGTGACACGCTGCCACTTTTCACAGCTCACTGGTCACTTATCTTAGTCGCAGTTTGATTTTGTTAGTAATCTGTGCTTTTTGTGCGAGACAATTCATATTAACAGACTAAATTACCCATAAAATGGAAAAGTTTAAGAGGAAACAACCGAGACGATTATGAATCTGAAAGTGAACGTTCATCAAAAGCAACTAAACATAGTGATAATAATGCGAAAGCTCGACCCAATCGTAAATATTGCAATAGCTATTTAAAATTTGGGTTTCATGGGAGTGGCAACGAGGATCAACCTCTTCTGCTGTGTGCTGTTTGTAGTGGATACATGTCTAACGAAGGCATGTTGCCCAGCGAATTGAAAAGACATTTCACAACTGAACACTCACATCTTCAATGTAAAGATCTGAATCATTTCCAAAGACTGTTAGAATAGCAATCTAAACAAAGAAACTATTTTGAAAAAAGGATGAATGCTTCTGAAAAGGTTCAAGTCACGTCTATTGAGATAGCCGAAATGATTGCACTACAAACGAAATCGCATACTTTAGCTGACTCGATTATCTTACCCACTTGTAGAAAGATGGTTAAAACCATGTTAGGTGATGAAACCGAGCAAGAAATAAGCAAGATTCCGCTCTAAAATGATACAATCCATAGGAGAATTATAGACTTATCTGCTGATATAGAGGAAAATGTACAGAACAAACTTCAGAACTCAGAATTTGCTCAACAGGTTGGCGAATCAACTGGCATTAGCAACAAAGCGCAATTACTTACATTTATTCGCTTTATTGATGGTAACCAAATCATAAATCAGTTCTTTTGTTGTGAAGAAATACCACTCACTACAAGAGGACAAGATATTTTTGACATTTTATCTGCCAACCTCGAAAACTGGAATTTATGCTGGAATTCATGTGTTGGAATATGTACCGATGGGGCACCATCTATGATAGGCTCTATTAAAGGTTTTGTATCGCTCATACAACAGCAAAATCCTAATGTTATACGTACTCATTGTTTTCTAGTTTCAAAAACAATTCCAGTTTAGTTAAAGCAAGTATTAAACCAAGTTGTTGAAATGGTTAATTATATTAAAAGTAGGCCGTTGAAGTGTTGCTTATTTGAACAAATTTGTATTGATATGGATTCACAGCACAAGCGCTTACTTTTACACACAAAAGTCAGGCGGATCTCAAAAGGTAAGGTGCTACATCGCATACATGAACTCCAGAAGGAATTGCATGCATTTTTTTAATGAAGAAAAACACAAACACTTCTTGGAATATCTACAATGTGAATATTGAGTTTCTAAGCTGGAATATTTAACAGGGATATTTGCACAACTTAATAGCGTCAACACAAGTATGCAAGGTAGAGATGAAAACATTCTCACTTCGACAGATAAGCTGGTTTCATTTAAAAAGAAAGTTGTAATTTGGAAAAAATAAAGCTGAAGGTAGTAACTTGGAAATGTTTCCCTTAATACGTAAAAGCTGCGTAAAAGAAATGACTCCTATTGTATTTGAACATTTGACAAATCTGGAAGAAAAAATAAACTTTTATTTTCCGTCATTGAACACAGAAGAGTATGATTGGGTTTGAAATCCCTTCATAAAAATTTCATCTAATATTGGTCTGAAAATATGTGAAGAAGAAGAATTGGCATCAATATCCAGTGATGGGGACTTAAAATCAAGTATGCTGAGTTGCCTATTGATACATTTTGGATTGCTGTTATAGGAGAATGTCCCTCTCTAACAAAACAAAAACGCTTTATCCATTTTGATGCAAATATCCACATTGTATTTATGTGAGTTGGAATTTTCAACCCTCAATAACATCAAATCCACAAAAAGAGAGAGGATCCGTTGCATCGAGGAAGAAATGAGGGTTTGTCTTTCTCTAATACGTCCCAATATTGGAAACCTTTGACAAAAAACATCAAGCTCATGTTTCTCATTGATAACTTTGCTTCATATATTGAATAAAGAGTAAGTACATGCAATTTTTCTGTATTTTTAGTTATCTATATAGTTTATAGTTTATGCTATGCTAATATGTATAAAACCCCTTTTGAATAAATTTTAGAATTTATGTACAAAGTGCGCCAAAATATTTTGACGTCTTGTAAGGTGCGCCGTGAATAAAAAAAAGTCTGGGAACCACTGCTCTAGGAGATAAAAAACAAAACTCTAATGTTACGCCGACGACTTTGTTTGCATCTAACGATGTAAGGCTAATTCTTTTGGGGCAATTGTATTCATTGTTTTAGACAGTGGGACTGGTCTTGTGCAAGGCCTTTCCTCGCTTTAAAAAGCTTTAGAGACAGGCATCTCTTGATTTTTAACTTCTCTGTAATGCGTTGCATTCTATGGCTCGCCGTAGGCAAAACACACGGTGAAAAATCCCAAGGTGGAATGAAGATACGTGTCAGCAAAGATGGCAAGCTCTCTAAACACCAGCTGCAAGAGGTGCCCGTTGTTGTAACATCTGTGTAAAAGAGTGTAAGCCCCAAACAAAACTGGAAAACCACATCAGTGTTGCTTATATTTAGAACAATCAAGCGATAATATTCTTCGAAATTAAATTGCAGTCATCGCGTGTGTGTGTGTGTGTGTGTGTGTGTGTGTGTGTGTGTGTGTGTGTGTGTGTGTGTGTGTGTGTGTGTGTGTGCGCGCGCACGTGTGCAACGTCCCCATTTAGCGGATGTTTTCATAGTTTATGGAAATAATACGTCGTGTGGAGGTATGATTATGCAGTTCAGTGGTTTGCTTCACAACTGCAAAGCTTTGGGTTCGTTCCCACAGCACGCCACATTAGGTATGTGTCTTTCAACATAACTTTGGGTAAAGTTTGGTAGACGGAGTCTGTGCAGAAGCCCATCAAGAAGACAATTCCTCTTCCTTGTCCGTCACCCGATTTAACTGCAGCATCTGGTATTGGGGCCATCTGATCGGCAGATAACCTCATCCCATCCTCTAACATTTCTAAAAATGAAACGGGGATGCTGTTCTCTCTTTTAGGAAATGTCCGCTGCGGAATGTCAAGGGTTGTGTGCACAAGGACGGTTCACACGTGTGTGTGTGTGTGTGTGTGTGCGTGTGTGTGTGTGTGTGCATGCGTGCGTGTGCGTGCGTGTATGTGGTGGTGGGGTGACACTTGTGAGTGAAACATTGTCGGAAAACGGAGTATACAGTGACGTAACTAGGGTGTGCACCACCCGGAGCAGTCCTTGAGTTTTGTCGCATTCCCGTGCCTCCAGCCCTGTATAGCTGACCGAAAAGTCCCACCCAACGATAAAGGCCTCGCCCGAGATAGACCGCCCGTTCCCCTTCGCCTCCTTAGCGACTGCATTGAGACCGATTGATGGCGAGTCTTGTAGACTCTTCATGAGAAAACGTCCTTGCCTCTGTCGTCGATGGCGCAGTTGCTGTTGCCGTCGCCTTCCCCGCTTTCATCTGCACCCATTAATTATTCAATATACTTTCTTAGTATTAACAGTTTGCTAAACAATATTTTAACAGTTGGTCACGCAAAACACAAAAATCCATTTGTCGATAATATATTTTGTTCTGTTGTGTTTGTAGCTTTTGTAAATGAGAACAGATCAAAAAAGAACTTATCAAGTTCGTACCTGACCAAGGAATTGTTTTGTAGTTGTTGTTTACTTCAATATCACATATGCGAGTGGGTGCATGAAAGTACACAAACATTATAATTACACATACACAGATGTGTGTATGTGTGTGTGTACGATATGTATAGAAAATTATAAGCATGCATATTAATTAACGTACATATATGCATAGATATATGTATCTATAAATATAACACACATACATACACATATACATACACATGCGTGCATATATATATATATGTGCATGTATGGGCATATGTATGTGTGTATATATATATATATATATATATATATATATATATATATATATATATATATGTGCATGTACGGGCATATGTATGTATATATATATATACACATACATACACATATACATACACACATACACATGCGTGCATATGTGTGTGTGTGTGTGTGTGCGTGTGCATGTACGGGCATATGTGTGTGTGTATATATATATGTAAGTATATACATCCATACATATATATACATGCATATGTGTGCGTGTGTGTGTATATATATATACACGCAAATATGCATATGTACATGAATACATACACGCGTATATATATGTACGTTTGTACGTCTCTCTCTTTCTCTCTCTCTCCCTCTCTCTCTCCCCCTCTCCCTCTCTCTCCCTCTCTCCCTCTCTCCCTCTCTCTCTCTCTCTCCCTCTCTCTCTCCCTCTCTCTCGCTGTATACATATACAGGGTGATTCAAAAATCGGCATACATAGGAACAAGTTATCTTTTTATAAGAAACAGTTTATAAGAACAGGTTTTCTTTTATTTATTTAACAAGATCTATATGATTACCATTGTTTTGAATACACATTGCAATACGTTAATCCCACTCGTTGTGAACTTCTTATAGCACATCTGGTGATACTTGTGCAAAGGAGTTGGTGATGCGTTATTTCAAACGATTTATGTCTTTTATCTTTCTGCGATACACTATGCCTTTCAAATTCCCCAAAAAATAGAAATCAAGAGGGGTCAGATAAGGAGATCAGGGGATCTGGGAGATCTTATAAACTGTTTTTATAAAAAATATAATTTTTTCCTATGTACTGAGACTTTTGCATCACCCTGTATATATATATATATATATATATATATATATATATATATATATACAGACAGTCCAACTAGGATCAGTGAGGTACTGAATGAGCAATTCAAAAGTATCTTCACCACTCCATTGGAGCACAGACAAGTGAACAAACCTGTGGACTTCTTTGCTACCTCCCCTATAACCAGTGAGGCAGTTACGATGGAATACATCAACATTAGCGAAGAAGATGTACTACTAGCTATACATGAAGTGGACACAAACTCAACTGCTGGCCCTGATGGTTTCCCAGCAATCCTCCTTAAATCGTGTAAGCATGCCCTGGCAAAACCCCTCCAGATCCTCTTCCAGAGCTTTCTCGCAAACGGAAGACTGCCAAGCAAGCTGAAGGAGGGAATAATATGCCCAATCCATAAAGGGGGAAGCAGAGCAGATGCCAAAAACTATAGGCCTATCTCTCTGACTTCACACATCAGCAAAGTCATGGAAAGGATAATCAGAGGAAAACTAATCGCATTCCTTGAAGAAAATAAATTGCTGAGTGATACCCAACATGGCTTTCGACCAGGTAGGAGCTGCTTGACCCAGCTCTTACAACATTACGACTGGGTGTTGAGGCAGTTACTCAACAACTCAAATGTGGACGTAATATACCTTGATTTTGCAAAAGCCTTTGACAAAGTGGATCATGGTGTGATATGCCACAAACTGCGTGATCTTGGCATAGCTGGAAAACTTGGAGAGTGGTTACATGACTTTCTGAAAGATAGAAGTCAGGCAGTAGTGGCTAATGGAGCCACCTCTATGAAAACACAAATAATGAGCGGTGTTCCACAGGGCACTGTCTTGGGACCATTGTCTTGGGACCATATAGTCGCTCTCTCAGATATGCCTTCAAGTGCCCGGATAGTCACTCTTGCAAGCTACGCAGACGATACAAATGTCTCGCAGAAAATACAGAACTCCAGTGATGTTGCACACCTGCAGCAGGAATTGGACTCAGTTTACGGATGGGCTGAGGACAATAATATGCAGTTTAATGCTGAAAAATTCCAAGCCTTGCGCTACCAACGTCCAAAACTGAATATGAAACTTACAGAGTACACTGGTCCACGGGGAATTTCAATCCCAGAGCCTAAATCAGTGAGAGACCTGGGTATCGACATGAGTGATGATACCTCTTTCCAAGTGCACATTACCAGAATGGCAACAAAGTGCAGACGATTGGCTGGATGGATCCTGAGAACATTCAGAACCAGAGATAAGGAAACCATGATGATCCTCTGGAGGACATTCGTCCTCAGCCGCCTGGATTACTGCTCACAGCTGTGGTCACCCACCAGTCTGAAATTAACAGCAGACCTTGAAGCAATCCAGAGGAGATTCACAAAGAAGATTGTCTCTTTGCAACTGCTCAGCTACTGGGAAAGGCTGAAACAGCTAAGACTCTACTCCCTGGAGAGAAGGCGGGAGAGGTATGCAGTAATATACATCTGGAAGATCCTGGAAGGAATTGTGCCAAATTTTGGCATTGAAAGCTACACCAATGCCAGAACGGGACGACACTGCATAGTGCCAAAGATCCCAGCAATGCCATCGCGCTTCAGGACCAGTTACTGCAACAGCTTGGGATTCAGGGGCCCACAGCTTTTTAATATTCTCCCAAAGAGCCTGAGGAATCTGCACAAAGTAGATGTAGGAGTTTTTAAATCAAAGCTGGACCTCTTCCTATCGAGAGTCCCAGATGAACCTACCTCGCGGCAGGAGGTGCAAATGAGGGTTGCTAAATCAAACTCCATTCTTCACCAAGTGCCACATATTGTAAGAGGCTCCCTGTAATAACAGTGTAGCAACACGGTGGTGCATCAGCATGGCCACAGCTCTAAGCTGAAACTTAAAAAAATTTTTTTTTTTTTTAATATATATATAAAGAAAGAAAGAAAAGGATAAAGAGACCAATGGCAAAGTTATAATTATATTTTATGTATAAAGTCTTACAGCTGTTTCTTACAGCTGTAAGACTTTATACATAAAGTATAGTTATAACTTTGCCATTGGTCTCTTTATCCTTTTCTTTCTTTATACATACACACGCTAATACACGACCTATGTTATATTCCCCACTCATGTTGCTACAACGACAGGGGCAAAACTAGTCGGTATACAGCACTTACTCGGTATTACCTGCATCTTTAGGGTTTGGTTGACTCCAATACCCTTAATAAGCTTCATATATATATATATATATATATATATATATATATATATATATATATATATATATATTTTATATATACTTTATCTATAAGGCTCAATTTAATTTTAATTTTTTATAAATTGATTTTAATTGAGTTTTTTACCTGTAATTTTGGATTTTGTCCCTAATAATATATATATATATATATATATATATATATATATATATATATATATATATATATATATATATATATATATATATATATATATCCATATGTGGATGTATGTGCTCATAAAGACCCATGCATATATATAAGTACACATAAGTTGTGTATGTATGTATGTATGTATGTATGTATGTATGTGCGTGTGTGTATGCGTGTAAACATCTGGTGTCTATATTTCTGTATGTATAAATATATAATACTAAAAATAACGACGGAAAAAACCCAGATGCACAGGTGTTACTGTGTGGTATGAAGTTTGTTTCCCGGCCATATGGTTCTGCGGTCAGTCCCGCGGGGTAGCATTTTGGGCGAGTGTCTCTTACTATAGCCCCAGGCTGACCAAAGACTTATGAGTGAATTTAGTAAACGGAAATTGAAAGAAGTCCGTCGTAACTATATGCATTTATACATATATGTGTGGAGAGATGTATGTATGTATGTATGTATGTATGCATGTGTATATTTATGTATGTATGTACACATATTAGTGTTTGTTTTTATGTTATAACAAAAACAACTTTACATTGAATTGAAGGATTACTCAATGCATGGAGTACAAATTTATTATTCTTCAACAAGAATAGTATGTAGAGTGACATCGAAGTTGCGGCCAGCTAAGCCATCATTTGATTGTGATGCATTTCAGCTCATCTTGGCTTTCTATAGTCTTTGTTAAGTTAAATTGTCTAGAGTAAGCTGTTCAGTTGAATGATAATTAAGTTTTATGGTAGATTTTGATGGCAAGGTATTATGGTGAATTTTTATTGATTAAATTTGGGAACGTATTATTGTTTAGAATTTATTCATTCATGTAGAACTTTGGAATCAGGAGCGTATATTTAGGTGTGTCATCTTCAGGTTATAGGGCTTCTCAAAATAATGTAGCCAGTCGATCAGCAGATGCGTCACTCGGTTTAGGTTTTGTTGATTTTATTTGGATATTAAAGGAATGTTTAACCTTTTGTTTTGAGAATGCGAATGTTAAGACTCAGAGTTCAGTCCAGTATTTAAACTATGCATGGGCAACCTACGATCCGCGGGCCAGATCTGGCCCATGAAGCCTTTTTTCTGGCCCACGGAGACCTGTAGCAGTATGGCCGTAAAGTGGCTAATTTTCTAGTCTGGCCGACTCGTAGAGTAAATAGGCAGAAACGAAACAAGCTTTCGTGGAATGCACTTTAGCAAAAATTCTAGGAAAGGTGAAAGGACTAAATTTGCAGAATCAAAATAGAGAAAGTGAAACTCATGTTTCTCTGAAAAAGAGACAGGAAGTATCAGTAATAAAATGAAACTAATCGTAAGCCCCACTAGTCAGTGAGTAGCTAACTTTCAGTCCGTAAGGTTATCTCTTCTTGACACTAGCGAATGATCAGCATGTCATTCACGCACTCACTCAAATTCTCTCAAAACCAAGAACCAGTTTAGTGAACGACCAAACTACTAACTCAAGAGATTCCAAGCCTATTAATTTGCTAATATGCAAAGGCCAGAAATAACTCAACTCAAATGCATTTATCCAAACGACTGACTATCGAGAATATCAGCTATACACAACATACCGCTTCATTCTTATTCCTCTGATCAATTATGTATTTTCCTTATATAAACTTTATATTTCACACTCCAACATATGCTCCGTTATTTATCGCTACTATCTACATTTTTTTTCCTCGAATTATCCAACCCTAAAATGTCATCAAAAAAGAGAAAAGTGGATAACGAATCCCAAGTGTTCCAAGAAAAGTGGGCCAATGATTATTTTTTTCATACAAATCAAAGACAAACCAGTGAGTTTACTCTGCTCAGAATTAGTTTCTGTCATTAAAGAATATTATGTGGAAAGACACTACATCTCCAAACTCTCATCTCATTATGAAAGTTTTCAAGGTCAACATAGGAAACAAAAAGTTGAAAATTTAATAAAAGATTTGAAAGAGTGGTAGACAATTTTTGTCAAGAGACATGAAGATACCGAAAATTATTCATGCTAGTTATACCATTAGCGAGAAAATTTCAAAACATTCGAAAAATTATTCCGATGGTGAATTTGTAAAAGAATTCCTACAAGCAGTAGCTGAAATTTTTTGTTCAGATTAGAAAAAAAAGAAATTGATAATATTAGTCTGTCTCGTAGAACTGTAATAAGACAAATTGATGAACTTACAACTAATGTAGAATTAGGCTTGAAAAGACTTTCTTTGCATTTTAAATATTTTTCCTTAGCTATTGATGAGAGCACCGACGTGTCAAATACAGCCCAACTTGCGGTTTTTGTACGTGGAATTGATGAAGATTTAAATATCACAGAAGAAATGTTTGGTCTTCGAGGAATAAAAGATACCACCACTGGGGAGGATATTTTTCAAGAATTGAAAATGTTAATGGCCAGATTTAATCTACATTTCAAAAACCTTCATGCTTTATCAACAGATGGTGCTCCTGCTATGGTTGGTAGTAAAGCAGGCTTAGTTTCTAAAACCAGATTGGAATTGGCTTCTGTAAATACAGACACAAAAAGATTTATCCATTATTCATTGCATAATTCACCAGGAGAATTTGTGCACCAAGTCACTCAAATTTGAACATGTCATGTCCAAGGTTGTTTCGAGTATAAATTTTATAAAATCTCGAGCTTTGAACTACCACCAGTTTAAAAAATTTCTTGAGGATATCGAGGCAGAGTTTGGAGATTTGGTTCTCTATTGTGAGATGGAATGGTTGAACAAAGGAAAAATGTTGAAATGATTTTATGATCTGAGGAGTGAAATGTTTACATTCATAGAAATGAAAGGAAAGTCTATGCCTGAATTGAGTGATGATGGCTGGATATGTGGTCTTGCTTTTCTTGCTGACTTTGTTTCATATCTTAATGACCTTAATTTGAAATTGCAAGGAGAAGGCCAATTCATTCATCAGTCGTACAGTCATATCAAAAGATTTCAAAATAAAATGCAGCTATGAGAACGACAGCTCAGGAATTGTAATACATTCCATTTACCAACATTGGCAATTCATGTCAAAATCGATTGTACTTATTATGCAGATGAGGTAAAATTGATCAACAAAAAATTCAATAATAAATTTTAAAATTTCAGATCACAAGAAACAAATTTACATATATTTTCTTCACCTTTTGATATCAATATTAACCAGGGTCCCAAGGAATTACAGATAGAATTAATTGAATTCCAAGGGAATGAAGATTTAAAACGGGAAATGAGAGGTCATTCACTAATAGAGTTTTATAAAAGCCTACCAAGAGAAAATTTCCCCTTGATCGTGGATTTTTCTAGAAAGAAAATGTCACTCTTTGGGAACACATATAAATATAAACAGCTATTCTCAAAAATGAAATCTACTAAATCCAAAGCAAGATCAAGAATAACTGATAATCATCTTGAAAATAACTTGAGAGTAGCCACCTCTAGCATTTCTTCAAACATCGAGATGTTGGTGAAGAAACATCAACTCCAAATATCCCATTAGAATAATGTTTCATGGCTATTTTCTCCCTCTGAGAATGAATAAATTATTTTACTGATTCAATTACATTTGTTTTATATTAATAAATTGTTTTGTTCTTACCCGAATTTTAATATCCTTTTTATATTATAAAGCAAATACTTGTGTAAGCACTTGTATACATATTTTGTAAGTCTATAATTAGGGCTCTGGCCCGCGACTTTGGTGAGAAAACTTAACCAGGCCCGCACATGGAAAAAGGTTGCCCATGCCTGATTTAAACCTTTATAATTACGTAGGTGTGTTTAGTGTGTATGGTACAAATTTGGCAGAGTTTATTGTTACCTTTGTAAGATTGTGCATGTGACAATATTTTCCAATTAATGGTAAATGGATTATTTGTACCATTGAATCCTACATTTTAACATTCAAGAGACTAATTTTGATTCAAAACTCCGAATTAGTCTATTGATGCAAGCACAAAATCTTCAAAACACTAAAACATTTCAAACCAATATTTTTTTTTATTCTTTTACTTGTTTCAGTCATTTGACTGCAGCCATGCTGGAGCATCGCCTTAAAGGGTTTTAGTCGGAGAAATCGACCACAGGACTTTGTAAGCCTAGTACTTATTCTATCAGACACTTTTTGAACAGCTAAGTTACGGGGACATAAACACACCAGCATCGGTTGTCAAGCGATGAGGGGTGACAAAATACAGACACTCACCCACACACACACATATATGTATTTATATGTGTGTGTGTGTATGTTTGTATGTATACGACGGGCTTCTTTCAGTTTCCATCTACCAAATCCACTCACAGGCTTCGGTCAGCCCGAGGCTATAGAATAAAACACTTGAGTGAGGTGCCACGCAGTGAGACTGAACCCGGTGCTATGTGGTCGGGTGGCAAGCTTCTTACCACACACCCACGCCTGCGCCTATGGATAGATTTTTTTTTACACATCTTTATGCGCACTTTTTGCATATTTTAATCCAAATAATATATTATAAAATACCCATGCTTGAACCCGAATAGAAGAAATGCTTATTTAAAAAAAGTAGCCTCCAATCTTCACCTCCCTAAAAACAAATACTAAAATTTCTAAACAGCAACCAATTTCCAGAGCAATGATCCTCTACAGACAAATATGCTGACCAACAACATTTATACCTACCTACATCCTCTTATGGACATTAAAATACTAGATTAACACATTTTTCATACTAATAACGCTGATACATTTAAGTGATCACCAACCTGTTCAATACTAACAGGTGAAAAGCCTTAAACAATACCAGCCTGCCAACAAACTAAGGTTTACCACCTGCTGGCATTCTTTTGTGAACCCTTAAAACTTAAAAGCTGACATGTCTAGTGAAACACACTTAATTACAAAGGTTTCAATGTTGGACTGATTCTTTTTCCAAACAAAAAAAAATCGGATGATGAAACCAGGTCGCTTCAATAAGTAATCGGGACTTTCAGCTAGAGTAAATAAATAGATAATATTCTAAAGTATTATACTGTAGCGAGATGAAAATCAAAACCGCGTTAGCTATGTAACGAGAGATAGGCCACAGTATATCAGGTGATATCAGCTTGTCAGCCAGTGGTATTTCAACTGCAATCATTCGATCGTGCGATTCCGAGTGGAATTTGCTATGACTTCCCGCCACAACATGGCTATAAATATAGAAGCACGAGACAATCAGCGCAAAGGTTTCATGGGTTCTTGAGAGGACAGGATTCTTGGTCGCTACTTGACCTCAGGTTTAAAAGAATCGTTTATGCACGATGAACACAGAATTACCCGCCTCTCGCCACACGAATATGTAACTAGCCAATTCTCAGAAAAAAACGCAACATATAATCATGATTCTCTGCGGGTAATTAATGATGCAGCCTCCGGCAAGTAACTTTTCTAATCAATGCAATATTCATGTATAAATAAATGGTCTCATCAAAAGCCCAAAATGGATTTGGTTGTATATGGAAAGCAACTCACAACCTCAGAACGAAATCTCTATTTTTCCAAAAGGACTATAATCCATTTGTCACTGATTCATTTAACACATTTTTATAAAAACAAAGACTTGAGATAAACGAGAATAGATGTTTCATTTATCTTTTATCGTTTAGTTGTTTCAGGCATTGGACTGAGGTCATGCTGAAGTACCGCCTTGAAGGATTTAGTCGAATATATCGACCCCAGGACTTATTCTTTAAAGTCTGGTATTTATTCTAACGATCTCATTTGCCGAACCGCTAATGTTACAGAAACATAAGCAAGCCAACATCTGTTGTCAAGCGATATGGTCTCAACTTTCATCTAAACAATCAGAATTAATACATACTAGTGGAAAAACCGCCCTCCGGGCGATTTTCTACTGATCGCTAATTGATATTTACACATTTGATTCCCGATTTGTATGTTTCTGATAAATATCGCAATTTTCCATTGTATCCATTATTCGCTCAGTAAATATTTCTCTCGTTATTTTATCGCAGTAAGGCGGCGAGCTGGCAGAAACGTTAGCACGCCGGGCGAAATGCTTAGCGGTATTTCGTCTGCCGCTACGTTTACGTTCTGAGTTCAAATTCCGCCGAGGTCGACTTCGCCTTTCATCCTTTCGGGGTCGATAAATTAAGTACCAGTTACGCACTGGGGTCGATGTAATCGACTTAATCCCGTTGTCTGTCCTTGTTTGACCCCTCTATGTTTAGCCCCTTGTGGGCAATTAAAAAAATAAGAAACGTTAGCACGCCAGGCTAAATGCTTAGCGGTATTCCGTCTGTCTTTACGTTCTGGGTTAAAATTCCGCCGAGGTCGACTTCGCCTTTCATCCTTTCGGGGTCGATAAATTAAGTACCAGTTACGCACTGGGGTCGATGTAATCGACTTAATCCCGTTGTCTGTCCTTGTTTGACCCCTCTATGTTTAGCCCCTTGTGGGCAATTAAAAAAATAAGAAACGTTAGCACGCCAGGCTAAATGCTTAGCGGTATTCCGTCTGTCTTTACGTTCTGGGTTAAAATTCCGCCGAGGTCGACTTTGCCTTTCATCCTTTCGGGGTTGATAAATTAAGTACCAGTTGCATACTGGGGTCGATCTGATCGACTGGTCCCCTCCCCAAAAATTTCGAGCCTTGTGCCTAAAGTAGAAAAGATTATTTTATCGCAATCTTAATATTTCACTTTTAAAATAACTCAAAAGTTATCCATCTTTACCTATGTTGTATGCTAGAAACTATAGGGGTCATATAGGTATATTCTGAGTCCTACAATATAATAAACAGCCATACCAAGAACTTGACCACTGGTTTTTGTTTTTCAAAATATGCTGGTATCTCTAGAAAATCTCATTTTATTAACAAATATTCATTTAACAAATTCCAGAAGGGCGGTTTTCTATCAGTCACTGAATAATATTTACACAATTAGTTCCCAATTTGTGTGATTTTTCTTATGTATATTATTCTCAAATTTTGGCGCAAAGCCAGAAATTTCGGGGGAGGGGTAACTCGATTACATCGACTCCAGTGTTTGGTACTTATTTTATCGACCCCGAAAGGATGAAGAACAAAGTCGACCTCGGCGGAATTTGAAGTCAGAACGTAAAAATGGATGAAATGTCGCTTAGCATTTTGCCCAGCATGTTAATGATTCTGCCAGCTTGCCGCCCTGCATATTTTAATATCAATAACCTTCATAAACACACAATTACAGATGTGCAGAGATCGGAAATGATTTCTTTTTATACCAGTTCATCATATGAACTACGATAGCACGAACAGTGATCTTAGCAAAGGAATTAACTATCGGAAATATACTACAGATTCCATATTAGTGTAAGGAGTGCTAAATTGCAGTGTTAAAAAAAACGTTATCTCGCAGTGAATTAAAATTAGTCTTTTTTAATTTTTTTTTTTTTAGTCTTCAATAATAAAAGAATTTAAAAACCACATTTTGATTAAAATATATCAAAATTGAAATTTGTGGGAATTTTCTGAACAGGATAAATTTTAATCGCTTTCATTTAGTAAAACTTAGATACTCAAGACTAATTGATAAGCAGCTTTCTTTACCATGGTATAGATACACTGCGTTGTATATTACGTAATAATTCTTATACGTACGTGTATTAGAGTGCGTGTTAGTGTGTGTGAATGTATATGCACGCACACACTAAAACTTCAGAGTGTTTTGTTTGGTTGGGTTTTTTAATAATATTTATTTTTTAAATATATTTTTGTTCCTGTTCAAACTTGAATATTTCAACGCAAAAAGTACGATATGAATGGGATTATCTCATAAAGTAGAACATTAAAATAGCGTTTAAAAATCTGTATAAAGAAACACAACTAACAATGAGCCGCTGAGTACGTTGTTAGAATATGTGTAGGATTTTCAGAGAACAATCTAGAGTACATTACAATTAATTTCTTGTCCATGGAGTCTTCAAGAAAACAAAAACACCTGCTGTCGATTTTTTCAGAAGGTTGTACTTATCTCATGGAAGCTAATCTTCCTAGTTGCCATGGTAGCACATCATGGTCGTGTTTTGTGATCGGAAAGGGACAAAGTAGAACTAGCATTATAATTCAACCCGGCCTTGACGAACGATCGAGGAAGCCGCTGTGGTCGCTCGACCTACTAGAAATAGCAACTATATCGCCCTCGAATCATATTCCTATTATTTTAAAAAACAAGGCACATTGGATCGTGTGATCTTGAGTTCCCTGCACACAGGGAAATAGTGGTGGCCATGGCTGGGATACTTTTGATCGTGGATTCATTCATTCAGGGCTGATCTTGAGATGACAATAACACCCGATCTTTGGTTGCTTTTTAGCAGAGTTTGCTCTATTTTGAGCCCTCGTACAAGATCCTCAGTTCTTCCTGGCAGAGTATCATTCTCAGTAGTCTGCAATAGCAAAGTGGAATTGGGGAGGCATGGCGGCGGTGTGTTACGAGCGACGCTAGTGGTACTTTTGGGTCTGCTATATAAGCCTGTATAGGGGGATAAAGGCAAGGGGCAGCAAATTCAAGAGCTGCCCTGGGTGCCACACACTCTATCTACAGCCTGGCAAAGTCCTGGTTGTCATTTCTACTCTTTTGATTATCTTATAAAAACCAAATTTACACCTACGAAGGAAGACTTAACAAGTGAAGGTTTTATAAAACAATCAAAATGCAATATTTAAGGTTGCCACAGTATCTATCAGCTTGCCATTATATGTCAACGGTACATGTTGTGACAGTGTCGATGTGCCTTTTCCTTAAGCAAGACATTTAACTCTCCCTTCTAACCACTTTCAAGCCTAGCTGAGGGAAAAAAATAGGTTGCTAAAGTAAAATTTTCTTGCTTTAAACTTCTTTTAGGCCTGATGATGATGATGATGATGATGATGATGATGACGGCGGCGGTGGCGAGGAGGAGGGGGATAGAGGTAGTGGTGGTGATGGGATGGTGGTGTTGATGGTGAGAGTGATAATAAAGGTGACAGTGGTGGCGGCAGTGATGATGGTGATGGTGATGATACACCATCAGCTAACAAAAGGTTTCTAACTTTGGTACAAAACTAGAAATTTGGGAGAGGAGGAGGAATGAGTGTTGTTGTTTAGCTCTATGTTATTCTTAATAAGCAAATTTAGGATCTATGCCATTCCAGCAATGACCACCCTCACTTTTACCTATATGCAAGCAATCCAGGATCAAATTCTCATGAGTGTTTTTCTAAGACAATAGTGTGATTTGATATAGAGGTGATTACTATTTCTAGCACATTAAGCAACCACACATAACTTGCTTTACTGGCTGAGGAACAAAGAATTTACTCAACAAACTCATTCATCTCATATTAATTACACTTTTCAACCAAATTACCATTAGTATCAGTGGTGGCAGTCATGGGGCTGGATTGGCAGAATTGCTAGTGTTGAACATAATGAGTTGCTATCTTTTATCTTCTGCTTGCTTCAGTCACAGGACTGTGGCCATGCTGGGGCACTACCTTAAAGGGCTTAGCTGAACAAATTGCTACCAGTACTTATTTTTTAAAAGTCTGGGATCTTTTTTAAAACGGGGGCCACATTTTTCATTAACGAAACACTTTGAAAATTGGAACACTGGTAGAATGTGTCATATAAAACATCTTTTTCTCTTAGTCTTCTTTAAAAAAAAAGAAATCCATAAATTATTCCATGTTAAAGTTGTCGTATTTCTGTAATTTCAACCAATCACTGACGTCCATTCAGCCGATATACATTAAGTGCCGACTACATAAACAAACGATTCTGAAACAATTAACCCTAACCCGAACCCTAACTCTAACCCTAACCCTAACCCTACGGTTAGGGTTAGGGTTAGGGTTAGGGTTAAAGCAAATTTAAAATGAAAAAAGCAAATAAAACGAAGGTATGGAGATTAAATACGCTTTACATCGCTTAATGAGCCAAAGGAGTAAATGTAAACAACTGAATACTTGTCAGTGATTGGTTGAAATTATCGAAATAAGACAATTTTTTACATGAAATAAATTCGAATACAAAAATATTTTTCTGTTCTATAACACAAAATAGATAAGGTTTGAAAGTCTTTCGGTACCAAAAACACTACGTAAAACATTAATGAAAAATGTGGCCCCCGTTTTAAAAAAGATCCAAAGTCTGATCTTTTTTACCAAATTGCTAATTTAAGGGGATGTAAACAAACTAACACTGGTTGTCAAGTGGTGGGGAGAAACACACACACACATATATATATATATATATATATATATATATATATATATATACACACACACATGCTGGGCTTCCACAGTTTCTGTCAACCAACTTCATTTGCAAGGCATTGGGCAGTCCAGGACGATAGGTGAAGATGCTTACTCAAAGTGCCATGTGGTTGTAAAGCAAGCTTCTTAACCACACAGCCATGCTTGTATTTATATTTAGTAATGGCCCTTGATGTTCTTAGTTCAAATCCAGGCAAGGTCAATTTTACTTTACATTCTTCCAAGGAGTCAATAATATAAAACATCAGTCAAAGCTATCCAGTTATTGATATGAGGTTGTTCACAAACACACTTGTCTCCGCTCTCTACTACTATTACAGTGGCCCCAATTACTCACAGCTGGCTGATTTTGTGCCACCTCTTTTCAGGCACTCCTAACCAGTTTGTCTTTCTTCCTTTAGTCAAATCTAAATGTGTCCACTCCTCATGTCCTGTACTATCTATTATGCCTGGTCCTTACTTTTCTCCTCCTTTTCAGGTGTTCAAAAGAAAGAATATCTATGTTGTTCTTACTTCTTCTTGGAGGAACTGCAAAGACAATAAGAATGCTGAAAAATAACTTGGCATTTCTTTGACACTTTTGTATTCACATTATTCTGTCAAAAGTGATGCTCATTTATAATCATGCATTATCTTGTAGCTTTGAGATTTTGACAAGTTAACCGTTAATTTTTAGAATGATATTGTAGGATTAGTGTGAGGTCAGACAGGTAGAATATTTTGGCTGGATATGGTCAGTTTAAATACTAAGGGGTTAAAATAAATACCGGGTCACTTTCTTCCACTAACCCATTCAAGGTGGTGCCGCAGCATGGCTCCAGTCCAATGACTGTATCATGTGAAAGATAAAGCACTGGGATCACTTTCATTAACTTCCAAAATAATCCTGTTTTGGAAATGTCCTTCACTTCTATTACAAAACAAAAGCCAAGTTACAAATCTTAACTAAAGAAATTATTAGGTTACAAAAGCAAAAATAAATCTCATATGACAAAAAAATACTAAAATCTTCCCAAAGTGATGTCACAGCATTCAAATATCTAGTACTTGGCACTATTTTTTTTGGTTTGCAAATATAAACTATATTTTTAGTATCATCATCATCATTCAATGTCCACTTTGCTGTGCTTGCATAGATCAGACAGAATTTGTTGAGGTAGATTTACTATGGCTGAATGCTCTTCCTGTCACCAATCCTTGCCTTTTTTCTAGTAAGGAAATATTCCCCCATGGTGAGACATGTTTTTCATTGAAGACTGGAAATGAACAACCTCACTTGTATGATGGTGATGCTCATTTACAACCATCACATGTTAAGACAAGGGTACACACAAACACATACATAGTCATACATACATACACATATATGACAGGCTTCACCTGCTTTTGTCTACCAAATACACTTGCAAGGCTTTGGTCAGCTTGGGGTCAAAGTAGAAAAACATTTGCCCAAGGTGAAATATAGTGGGACTGAACCTGAGATCACATGACTAGGAAGCATGCTTCTTAACCACACAATCACACCTGAACCTATAACCACACACGTAACTATATTTCAGTTTCATTCACAACCAGTAATATAAGGAACAGTTTTAGATTTCCCAAACAAGGCTGTACAATCTACGATGAGATATCTGACAGCTGAAACAACTCACACTCCATCAGTATTAACACAGTTACATGACTAAACACCAACTACTGGCCCAAGAGGTCTTGATATTTTGAGATATCATTATCCTCGCCATTGAACTATGGCCATGCTGAAGCAACACCATAAAAAGGTTTAATCAAACAAATCAACCCAAGTACTTATTTTAAAGAACTGAGTCTAGTACATATTCTATCAGTCTCTTTCGATGAATTGTTGAGTCAGAGGGATGTAAACAAACCAACAGTCGAGCGGTATGGTGAGTGGGGAGAGAAACATAGCACGCACACAGAGCAGTCTTCTACACAGTTTGTCAACCAAATTCATTCACAAAGCATTGGTCACCCTGGGCTACAGTAGAAGACACTGGTACTCAGGGCAGCGTAATGGGACTGAACCTGGAACCGCATGGTTTAAAAGCAGGTTTCTTAACCACAGCCAAAGCCTGCATCCCTTAAATCAGTAGTTCTCAACTGGGGTCCATATAGCCCCTGAGGGTCCATGTACAATTTTAGGGGATCCACACAACTTAATAGTAAACTGGGGATCCACAAACAGTATATTAAGGGCCCTTGACAAAAATTTTGCTTCAGATGTATTGCAAGAAACAATTAGGTTTCTTTCTCTAACATTTTACATGATTCAACCTACACAAGTTAATGTGTGAAAAACAAAATAGGAATTTTAAAAGAAGTTTCTAGAAAACTAGTTTTTAAACATTGAATGGCTATGGGGTCCACCAGAATAAAATAGTAATCAAAGGGGTCTATAGATAAAAAATGGTTGAGAACCCCTTTCTTAAACCAATTGTGTTACAATGTTATATATTTATATTTTGTAAAAGAGGTCAAGGCCATTTTCTAAATGAACTGGTTCAACATGGTTATCAAATCAGGTCAGAGCTTCAGGAATCTGCAAAGCCTACATCAACAAGTTTCCAATGTATGCAGGGGAAACAATTCTGCTGGTTATTGTTTACCCCCATCCCACCTAGCCAATCTCAACTAAGCAGAACTATGATCATATGATGGGATTGACTATAATCTTCGTTTTCATAAGCACAGCACATGCTGAACCAAATTATCAAATGTGACTTTCTTTCCTAAGATGGTGGATGTGGTTTGAGGGAGATATGGCAGCTATTTCTAGCATAGTGGCTCTTTTGTTGGCTCGGGAATAGACAACACCTGCTGGAGTAAAATTATATCCTGCTGAGAATAATTAAGATGATCAAAAGAATAACTCTGCATGATTAAAAAGTTCACTTCATAACCATGCTCTCTAGGTTCAATCCTTGGGAGCAGAAGTTTGTTGCATGCCTAATTTGTTTCTATGCCCACATGTGTATCTTTTGTATGTCTAGATACATATCTTTTTGTATGCATACATATATATCTTTAGTAATGTCTACATGACTATCTTTTGCAATATCTATAGGTCTATCTTCTGAATGCATGCATGTCAAGCTTTCATTAAAATACGTAAATGTTGATAAGAATATAGATAGACCAATGTTTTTGAATACAAAAATGTTCCCTGATTTTTTTTAGTTCAAGCTGCACAAACAATTTTTTGTTGCTCTCATCAATACGAATACAGTGAACCAATGCTTGAATTATTGGAGACCTGTAATAAACAACACTTTGTTTATCAAAGATAATATAAAATGTAAAAACATAAATATGTTCCAAGATCATATCACAGAATGTTAAGCTTCGCAGGGGAGATAACTGATGATTGATTATAGGGAGGAGAAAAATCAATAATAGACATAACCCTGCCCAACTCCACTTCCAGTGCTAACTGGGAAACATTGAAGCGACAAGGATGATAATGATGATTTAATTAACAAATCTAAATTTAGAATTCATTGAGCTTTATGCATAATTACTAAAGTCTTCACCTGGTTGCATACAAATCGTGGGAAGAGAGAAATGCTGCCAGGTAAGAGTAATCTGTGCATTGGAATCTGTCTGGAGAACCAAAATATAAGAAGAATTTGTCCAGTACTTGTGTAGATATTAAATTTGAATATCATCAAGAGAGCCTTTATGTCTCAATCTATTAGAAAGAGCATCTAAATTCCTTCTAAAACACCCGACTGACTTAAAGAAATAAAAAAGGCAAACAGCACGACACAATCTAATCCCTGCTATCCAAAAAGATAGAATGGTTATAGCTGAAAAACCTTTGAATGAGGGTCTCTTTTGAAGGCTTTCTCCAGGCCAATAAGCATCAAGTACAATGGCTTACTTTTCCTGCAGTTGTCTTACTAGGAAGATGGCATCAGTAGTACTTCTCCCTGCCACAAAACCAAACTGCATCTCTCTAACATTCTTCTGAATTAATTGAGCCATAACCCTTTCTGTAACTTTCATGACCTGGTTCAGCAATTTAATACCTCTGATAATTTTTGTAAGGCATCACCTTTACCCTTGCAATAGTTGACAAAAATGCTGCTACACAAGTCATTGGATTTGATGCCTTCCTGTACTACCTGATTAATTACAAGGGTGATTAGATTATATCCCGTTTCACCAGATATTTTAAGCATCTCAGCAGTAATTCTTGAGCAGAGCCTTCCCTGTCTTCATGCCCTTAATTGCTTTATCTAATATACCGTTGTCAGCTATAACAGCTGATTCCTCTGTCGGGTTTACATTAGAAAGACTCCTATTCATTCTCCATATCTAGTAGCCTCTCATAGCGGCACTTTCAATTTCTTTCTCTTCAGAATCACCCAGTGTAAATATACCATCATCAATCCATACATACTTTTTCTTCCACTCATTCCAATTTTCTCTGATACACTGCTCTACAATCTGGAACACCACACACTGTAAAACATTGGTAAACCTTTCTGTTTCTCACCTTGCTAAATAGACCTGCCACATAGCTTCCCTTCTAGTCACCAGGTATATTTCTCTGCTATCCCCATTCTTCCAATCCTATCTCTTTACTTCCGTGTCTCTCTCTACTTCACCATTCCACTACCATGTCACCTTTGGCCTGACTGGAACTTTGTACCAGTCACATTTGATCTGAGAAGTAGGTTGTCCAATAAGAACTTTATCTTTATCTTTTATGTTACATGTCTCAATTTCCTCCCACTTCTCATCAAATGCTTCAATTAGGTTTCTAAATCTCTTGACTGTTCAATGGATCTTTAACCTTCCATATTGGATTGTCTCCAAGTCCTTATAGTTCTGAGTCTTAAGTCACTAACCTATAGTGAGTTGTATGTTCTTTACCAGGGAAGCACATTGCATTCACAAGCATCTGCCTATCCCATTTGCTGGTGAAGAAAGTCTGGCTTGATTAATAAGTGATTAAGTGGCTGTCTGGTTTCCTGAAGTTAACATTGCAGATCAACAGGTCATTTGCATCACAGAACTCTAGCAGTCTGATTCCCTCCTCATTTTTAGAACCAAAGCCATAACCTCCAAGCACACCATGAAATCCATTGGAGTACTGTCCAACATGTCCATTGCAGTCACCAACATGACAATAAAGTTATTGTCTTTCATAATCATGATAATCTGTAAAAGATATTCATAGAAACAGTCCTATTTAGCTGCTAGCTCAACATGTGGAGCATATCCAGAGACAAATGTCAGTTAGATTATCCAACACTAGTCTTAGCTTAACAATCCTATCAAAAACCCATTTCTCTGCCAAAAGTATGCCCACACCACCTTCCCTATCACTACTGCCCATCCAGAAGAATTTGTACCTATGTCACTCGCTCATGAAGTCTAAATGAGGCTTCCCTCCATCATACCACTTGCACACAACACACATCTACATGCTTCTGCTCTAACATTTTCAACAATTTCATCAAAGCTACTTGTTATTATGCTTGTGAAACATTGACATAACCTAGCACTTTACAAAGGAGCCTCTTGAGTAATTTGTTCTGCATTAAATCACAAATGCCACTCATACCTTCATACATGCAATGGACCAGATTAGCTTGTCAGAAACCTGAAACCAATGATGCTGTTATTCAATAATTGCAATTACTATAAATTAAGCAAAAGCAACATTAACATGGTTGTGATCTGAAATCAAACCTGGGCTGCTATAGTATAACAGGAAACAAGGTAGACAAGGAGTAGGAAAGATAAGGTAAAAGTGTGTTGATAAATTAACAGACAGAAGTGGTGGGAGTGAGGATAAAACAGTCTGGTGGATTGTTGAGTGAAGAAAGAGAAAAAAGAAAATAACGCAATTTCATTTTGCTTTGATGACATTTCATAATTTCAGGAAAAAAAAAACTTTTTCAAAAAAATTATTGATAATAATAATAATAATAATAATAATAATAGTTTAGGAAGCAGGTTTACACAAATGTGCAGTCACTGTCACAGCTAACTCAGCATGGAGTTTATTAATGTATCTTGGAACTGACTTCTTTATTATTTTTTTTCCATTTTTTTTGTTGTTGTTGTATCATGAGTCAATTTGTAGTATATAGTCCCTGTTTGGTTTGTATTTTGTTGTAGTCTTTTTATGTAGGGATGCGCAATTGAAGGTACTGGTGACGATGACAGTCAATGATGTGTTTGTTGAGCTCCAGCTCAGCCCTGATTGAATAGACTTATCAAAAACATGTAGGCTGAGATATCATTCATCATTTTTTTAAAACAAAGATTTGGCTGCTATTTCTAGCAAAGTAAAGTGATTATACAGAGATTCCTTCACAGGGATGTAATTGTTGTTAGCATTGTTACCATTGAGCTGACAGTTTTGTTATTTAGCCCAAGGCCTGTCTTGATCAAGCAGGTCTATTGACCAAATCCATCCCAGCCATAACCATCCAGTTTTGTTTCAATTTTAGTAGTGTACCTTGGATTACATTATGCAGTGTATCTCTTTTAATATATTATGTCATATGGTGAATATTGTGTTGCTATTTCTAGCAGGTTGAATGACCATGTGTACAAAGAGGATATGATTCCTGGGGTAGAGAAAGTGGGATTTTGGTGTTGCTGTTGTTGTCATGGTTGTTAATGTGTTAATCACTGGTATCATACTGTTGTTGATAGTGGTAGAGGTTTGGTGATAATAATGGTAGTGGTGAAAGTAGTGGAGTGGTACTGTCATTGATGGGTGTTGATGATAGTGATGTTTGGCATGATTATGTTTGTGATAATGGAGGTGATGGTGTTAATGATGGTAATAGTGATCGTGGTGGTGGTGGTGGTGGTGGTGGTGGTAATAATAATTAGCTTTTTGATGGTAGTTGGCTTCTTGATGTTGTTGGTGGTGGTGGTAGTGGTGGTGGTGGTGGTGGTGGCTGAGATAATAGTTGGCTTCTTGATGGTGGTGGTGGTGTTGTTGTTAATGGTGGTGTGATGTGTTTATGTTTGTGATGGAAATGTTATTGTTCATAGTGATGTTTGATGTGATTATGTGCTGTGATGAGTGATGGTGATGGTAATTGTGTTGGCATGATTATGTTTCAGGTTGTTTTCTTTTGTGTTGCAACAACAGTAGTAGTAGTAGTAGTAGTAGTAGTAGAGATGAGAGTAATCATTTATAGCCGACACTTTATTGCTGTTATCCCTAATGGTCAACAGACGTTTTGGGGGTAAAATTATTGTTGCTGTTTGGTTTTGGTTTTTTTGTTTTACAATGTCTCACTGTTGTTGCTCCTTCTGCTGTTGTTGTTGTTGTTGTTGTAGTCATAGCCCAAATGCTGCCTTAATCATAGGCATTCTCGATAACCTGTTTATATGGTACAACATTATCTACTGAATCCTTCTCCTACCTACTTAAGACAGAAAAGTGAGACTTGAGGAACAGTTAGCTGCTATTATTAGCAGTTCAAACCTTCACATAGACATTCCCTTGTAGGCTTATTTGAAGTTTTATTGTTGTGGTAGAGTTTGTGATGATCAATCGGTTGCTTACTGAGGTGGATGTGAATATTATTATCATAATTATTATTATTATTATTATTGAATTGTGAGGATCATTAGAGCATCAGATAAATGCTTTGCAGTAGTTTCTCCAGCTCTTTTTGTTCTGGGTTTAAATCCTACTGAGCTCAGCTTCGTCTTTCACCTCCACCACCACCCCTCATCCCACCCACTGCAGATCAATAAAATAAAGTACCAGTCAAGTACTTGGGTCAAAGGAATTGATTAACTTCTACTCCACAAAAAATTTTATGACTAAATCATTGTTGTTGTTGCACAAAATGCAATAGCATTTTATTCTTTTTAATTAAAATGTAAATCAATTTATCATCTTCATTAAATTATATGTGTGTGTGTTATACATATATGTATACATGTATTTATATGTGTGTGTATATATGTGTATGTTGATATATGTGTATGAGTGTGTGTTAATGTGTGTGTGCATTTATGTGCATGTGCATTTATATGTGTGTGTAAGTATATATGTATGCATCTACCTTTTACTCATTTCAGTTATTGGACTGCAGCCACTCTGAGGTAACCACCTTGAAGGGTTTAGTCATACAAATTAATTCCAGTACTTATTGTCATGTCTGGTACTTATTCTATCACTTTCTATTGCCAAACTGCTTAGTTACAGGGACATAAACAAACCGATACCAGCCAGTTTTAATTAATATCTATATATATCATCTTTGTAAAAACTGAAAGAAAAAAACTTTTTTAATGGTTTCAGTAAAATAATCGAGGCTTTTTACAGAAACCAGCAGAACATTCAGCAGAGCGGGAACCAACAAAAGCAGCAAGCATAGAGCATCCATCGACTCTATACTCTGGCTACAATAGAGAGACAGAAGCAAAAGGTTTAAAATCTGTTAATCAAAAGATCACCTCAAACCAGCGTTTAATTATATTCAAGCGGTTTTGTAAGACTTCTCCCCTCCCCCACCTGTATTTATATCCATTGCACAAAACACTGCCTCCATAGAGGTGAAATATCAATGTAAGCACATCCATCCCTTTCTATTACATTCTTGTTTCACCCACTGTGGGACTTTGTAATATATATATAAATCTATTTCAGTTCCTATTTACACTGTGTTGTGCTTATATATATGACATGTACATGCATGTGTGTACGTATTATATGTGTGTGTGAAACAGGTACATATGCGCATGTGTGTGTGTGTGTGTGTGTGTGTGTATTCATCAACACACAATATAAATATAGCAGGTGTATGCTTGTGTAGGTAGATGGGGTGTATATCAGTCTGTGTAAGCAGACTGGATGTACATGTTTGTGTGAATTTGTTAGTAACAAGAGGAAATGCAGTACCATCAAGTGCAACACTGAACATTTTACACTATATCTGTAGCAAGTAAATAACCTACATTCAGAAGAATTTGATTAGTGTGCACTTGCATGTGTCGCTTCAGAATGGAATTGCTTGAAAAAGTCTTATTGCAGATTCCACAGCTGGGCGGCTGCTCAATGGAGTGTGTCTGAGAGTGACGCTTTAAATGGGAACTGTCAGAGAATGTTTTGTCACATTGATCACAAGGATAAGGTTTATTTTCTGAATGGCAAAGCAGGTGGCGTTTCAAGTGTGATGAAGTCATAAAGGATTTGTCACATTCATGGCATGGATAAGGGCGTTCATCATAATGGGTTTTGCGGTGTCTTTTGACATGAGACATATCAGAAAAGTACTTGCCGCAGATATCACAGCCAAAAGGCTTCCGGTTATCTGAATGGGTTTGTGCATGTCGTTTAAGATGAGACCTATCTAAGAAGCCTTTGTTACATGTTTCACATTTAAAGGGTCTTTCACTGGAATGTGTCCTAGCATGTCGCTTCAAGTGAGAGTTGTCAACAAAACACTTGCCACATACATAGCAAGAATATGGTTTGACTTCTGAGTGTGTCTTGCTATGCCTCCTCAAATGATAACTGTCCACAAAAGATTTAGGACACATGCTACATTGGAAGGGTTTATTGTCAGAATGCATAACAGCATGGCGTTTGAGATGGGACCGATCAGAAAAGTTCTTGCCACATTCCAAGCAGTCAAAACTCTTTTTGATGACATGTGTTCGTGCATGTCTGTTTAGATATGATTGATCCATAAAAGTTTTTGAACATACAGGGCACTGGAAGATTTTCTCTGTGATGTGGCCCTTAGTATGTCTTCTCAAGTGAGAAATGTCAGAGAAAGTTTTCGGACACTTATCACAAGTAAATGGTCGATCGTTCAAATGTATTTGAAGATGCCGCTTTAAATGTGACCGGTCCGTAAACTGTTTCGAACAAAGTTCACATGGAAATGGTTTATTTTCACTATGGGACCAGCTATGACGTTTTAGGTGTGAATTATCAGAAAATGATTTCCCACAGATTTTGCAGGCATAAGGTCGTTGATTTGTGTGCATCCAGGAATGGCGTTTCAAATGAGCAGTGGTGCGAAAACCTTTTGAACATATGATACAAACAAATGGTCTCTCCTCTGAATGGATACGTACATGTCTTTTTAACTGAGAGTTATCCGGGAAAGCTTTCTGGCAGATATCACACACAAACATCTTTGCTTTCCCATATTCCTTTGGATGAACTATTTCCGAATGTTGCCTAAGTAAAACTGGATGGGTAAAAATCTCCATGCAAATCTTACAAGTGTATAGCTGGTTAATAGATTCACAATCACCAATGTCTGTCAGGTCAGTGAGGAACATTTGGTCTTTGTCATTAGTAACAATCTGAGTTGTAGGAGATGGGGGAGCAAAGTCTGGTAGAGATACAGTTGGTGAGTTAGGGTCAGCAAGATCACTTTCTTCCCCAACAATGTTAGTCAGCATATTCTCTGTACTCTCTTGTTCGGCTGCATGGATTTGAGCAACAGTGTCAATGGTTGCATCAGCTTGCAGCTCTTGGTAAGTGGAAGAACAGTCATTGTATGGTTTCTCTCCGTCATGAGCTCGCATGTGATTATCTAGAATAGAACTCCGTTGAAAGACCTGGTGACAGATGTCACACACAAACAACCGTTCCATGGAATACATGATGTCTTCATTCAGTGTCAGATGGGGAACAGGAGACAGAACAGATAAAATATAAAAAGGAAACAAAATAGGTATAATGAAATGTATAAAGACAACACAAATAGATCAGCAGTAAACCATTGGATGGTAGGACAACAATGACACAAGTACACTTAAATCTGAAATTAAGAAATTAAATGATAGGTAGTGGTGCTGGTAGTGGATGGGAATCAGTAACTTTCCATTTTTGCTTTTCTGATTGTGAGTTTGCTAACTATTCATTCAGGAGTTTATAATTCCTCTTCTCTCATACTAATTTAGTACTTCTGCACAGACACAAAAAAAAAATTTTTAATAAACAAAATATTTTTGTAAATAAAAGATTGAAAATATTAATGAGTCAATAAATAAAATATATTGACAACAAATATCAAATTTAGTTGTCAGACCAACTGAATTTCTATGGTTATGGTGCTTACAGACACTGAACCATCACAATAATTGTGGCTACAAGTAGGAAATAATAGGATTTACACATGAATTCCTTTCTTTTTTACACAATCACAAACAGCAAAAGATTGAGACATGGGCAGTTAGGGGGTGAGAGGCTCACATTTTCAAACAAATCAAGAAATCATTTTCAAACAAAAAAAGAAGAATGAAACTAAAAATTAGGAATCTTTCATGAAGGCATGTAGTTTCCACTCAAACCAGTATAAGTCTCTTGTCTGGTTGCGACAGATCATTTGCAAAAGCTGCAGGCAGCCATTTTCAACTGCATCACAAAAGACAGCCACCATCTACAAAATACTAGCTCCAGGGTGGTATCAAATTTCTGAACATGATGTACTTCCAGTAAATTATTTGTCAACTTGTTCCTGATGTTGTTGTTGTTACTGGTCTTCTCCTGATTTTCACTTGAGCAGACATGTTTTCAAACAGTTTTTTCTGAAATCAAATAAAAAACAAAGATTACTGACAAGAATGAGGAAATTATTTAATAATTATTTCAAATTTAGGCACAAAGCCAGCCAAACCAAGTTCCTTCTTGAGTGGTACTTTATTTCATTAACCCCAGAAGGCTGAAAATCAAAGTTGACCTTAATGTGATTTGAACTTCAAACATTTAAAGAATCATAGCTAAATACTGCAAGGCATTTTGTCCAATACTTTAACGATTCTACCAATTCACCACCATCATTTAAAATTCATTTTCATGCTGGCATGAGTTGGACAATTTGACAGGATTTAACAAGTCACATAGCTGCATCAGGCCCAAATGTCAATTTGGCATATTTTCCATGGCTGGATGCCCTGACTAATGCTAGTGTGTATTGGGTGCTTTCTTTCATAACACTCGTGAGGTAACCAAGTAAAGAAAGGAAAAGGTAAAGGTAAAAGCTCCCTCAATTGAATGGGAATGTATTTAATAGAGTGGGCTTAATGCTGGATGTTGAACGATAAAGTATGATAGAGGGACAAGCAAATCTGTAGCTGATGCAAAGTTCCAGCCAGACTGAGGGTGATATGGTGGTGGAACAGTGAGGTAAACAGGGCCATAAAGCAAAGAGAAACACT
Source organism: Octopus bimaculoides (assembly GCF_046866305.1). NCBI lineage: Eukaryota > Metazoa > Mollusca > Cephalopoda > Octopoda > Octopodidae > Octopus > Octopus bimaculoides. The sequence continues at coordinate 31,173,585 of NC_142941.1, read as the reverse complement.
TGGAAAGACTGGGAAAATGGAGCCAGTGAAGAATGTACCACATAACTAGAAAGGAAACTGGGCAACAGGCTTATCAAGCAAAGGAAGCTACAGAAAGAAAGAGTCTTACCAAATTGTGAGAGCCAGAGATGTGAGATGTTCCTGATTGCAAGACAGTATATCAGAGAGAAGTGAGGTGTTGTAGGAGAGACAGGTTTACAGATGGATAATGGTGTTTGCCTTTAGTGTTCCCAATGTGGACCCAACAGAGAGACCAGCTATTCAGGTGGACAGCAGTATGACAGACTAAACAATTAAAGAAATGAAGGTAGGAAAAGCCCTTAATCCATCAGGAATCACCACTAAGTTGCTTGAAATATTTGATGGTCCAAGATATGACCTAGTTACCTGAACAGACAATCAGGGAAAGAAGGAGGATGCTCCACCCATCAGGAAAATGGCCCTGTTCAATATTTGGAAAGGTGTAGGCAGATATTCCATATAGTGTACCCAGTGCAAATTATGGGCATATAAGAGTACAATCACAGGAAGGTTATCAGAGAGAGTTCACTATGTTTGTGACAAGTGTGCAACAGCAATAAACACTAAGGACACGCAGGAAATTGACTTTCTCAAATGCCAAGAAAGTTTGCAAGAGGTAAGAGATAGCTTTTGTTATCTAGGTGCTCTAATTTGCAGTGGAGGAGGAGGTTCAGAAAGTATAGTTGTTAGAACAGCAATAGGATGAAGAAAGTTCAAGGTTCTGTTGGTAACAAAAGGCCTTTCATTTAGAGTCAATGGCAGATTGTATGATACTTGTGTGTGAACAGCAATGCTACATAGTAGTAAAACATGGTCTGTGAGTGCAGGTAATATGTCTAGACTAGAAAGAAATGAAGCCATCATGCTCTGCTGGATGTGCAATATCAGTGTGCATATATGACAAGTGTAAAAGTGTTGAGAGGAAAATTAGACAGAAAAGGTACGAGATGTAATGCGCAAGACAGAAGATTGTACTGGTATAGCCATGAGACATATGGATGATGACATAAAGAAGTGCCGATCACTAAATATGGATGGGATCTGTGAAAGAGGGAGGCTCAAAACTGTAGGATGAAATGGTGAAGAATGACCTCAGGGTGTTGAGCCTCATAGAACAGATGACAAAAAACTGAGATGACAAGTAAGTCACCTGGCAAAAATGAGCTCCTCAAAACATTGTTTGTCTCAGCCCTTACCTTTATTCCATTCCTACAATTCATCTTCCCAACACTCACACCACTTCTAACAACAGCACTATTTACTCAGTTGCTGTAATTATATGAAAGCAAAGATACAAATATTTCATCCCCACTTTTGTGTTGCTAATTTACTCTCTCTTTGTCACTCACACTGCATTCTCAATATCATCCCTTACCACTGTATTTTCCATTGAACACCCTCTCATATAGGCCAGTGATACCCCAAACTTTACATCAAACCCCTATTTCTCCTCTATAGTTTTATTACTATGCTGATATCTCCACTCAGTTTGTATTGCCACTTACATCCTCCTCTTTGACCCACTCCTATTCCTCACTAAACTGATACTCGCCATTGATTATACCTCCTCCTGCTTATCACATATATCCTTATGTTTTCCAAAACCAAATTGCTGTTTTTCACGTATGGGGTATCAAAAGATTTAGTCAGCTTTTGGCTACCAACTAAACTATCTTTTCATTCACTTATTTGCATTACAAAATTTTAAGATTATCATTTTTCATTTAGTCATCTATCGTAAACAACATTTTTTACCACCACCAACACCACAACAACGACGTCACATTTTCTATGTGTTTGCATGCTCGTTATGTACATTAGGCCAATGACTGACAAGTATGTGTGTGATGGTGTTTCTGTGTGTCAGTATACATACATTTTTGTGATGACAGACACACACATACACACACACATCAAAAGACACAGACAGGCACACAGAGGGACAGAGATAGGCTTGAGGTGTGTGTTAATGTATGTCTCTGTGTGTCTTAGTATATGAGACTTTCCCCCCACCCCCACTCACCCAACAGTGAAATGCACTGATATTGAAAGTTACAACAATTAGGAGGTTTCATTGAAAGTGAAAATTTCCCCACTTTCAATTTCAACCAAAATTACAGTGTTCGCTTACAAGACTGACGATGTGTGAATAATGAAAGTAATGTTTCACCAAATTAGTCATATCTGTATCACAATAAAGAAAGTTGCTTAGGTGATCTTTCATTTTGACTTCCAGAGCTGTCATCTGCATTTGTTAAATTCCATAAAAAATTTTTATTTATTTACTTTTGTTTTAAAGTGAAAGAGAGGAGAAAATGAAAGATGTATGTACGTGTATATGAAATGGACATGTGTGTGAGAAAGAGAGAGGAAGAGAGAGTGATTGAAGGGGTGTTTTGTCAGGTGCTCTCTTCAAAGCCTAAAGAAATTAAAAGAATTTTACGGAAATTAACGAACAATCATATGATCCCATATATGTCGAGTTGACAACTTTGTTTTTTCAAATGAAAAAATGCCATAAAATAACTTCCTTTGATACACACACACATATGCACACACACACACATACATACATACACACACACATACATACATACACACACACACACACACACACTCTAGGTAAAACTTCTGTGCGAATTATGTTATTTCTTGCAGAGTGCACAAACAAATTTAAAGCTCACATCCAATTGAAATGATCTTGTGTAATTTGTGTTTGCGATGGGCATACTCAAAAACATGATCTTCGATATAAACTTAAAAGAAAGTTTTCCCAGAAATCCCGTCTTTTACTTCTTCTTTCTAGCATATCCGAGGTGACACTTCCACTCCCTCGCCTTATTTTTTTCAGAAATTTCTTCTGATTCCTATGTTTGCGATACATGACAGTAGGATTTCACCTACTGTTCCCAATATTTTAATTTTCTCTCTCTCCACACCAAATTCATTTTTTACTTCTCTCAAATATTTTTTCTTGGTAATCCATGGAGAAAAAACAGAGGGTACGAATCCTTAAGAATTTTACCCATCACCTCACCACTTTCAAAAAGCTACACACTCCCAATGTTTCACTTTTAGCTTTTTGGAAAGTGGGTAAGTTTCTTCAGGAATAATATCACTTACCTGTTGTTTCTAGCATGTCAGGTTTTCTGGTGGTGGTCTGGTATTTTTTAAATCTGCTATTTCAATAGAATTCTACGCATGTGGGAAAGATCAGACAAAAGTGAAAGTGAGGTAATGGTTGGGTGAGGTGGGGAAAGGGCTTGAGTGTTTCTTAAAGAAAAATTAAACTATAAAAAATATTTGTATTCCCTAGATTCGTAATCTCTGTATTTTTCTACATAAATAACACCAAAAAAAAAAAAAAAATTGAAAAGATACAAACTAAGAAACTGTGGTGAGGATGGGGCAAAAATAAAATTTTGTAAACGTGAGTTCTGGACAAAATCGTATTAACCCCCTTTTATACGTTGAAACAATACATAGTTTGTGATCCTTCTTAAGAACAGAAAGCACTTTCATGCAAAGCCATGCAAATTGTACCCTCCTCCTTCACTTTTAAACAAACAATAACTTCCCTTATGCCATTAACTATATATCAGTGGTGTCGATTCTGCTCATAAGAAAGGAGCAAATAATACAATGAGCCTGTAGGTCATAACACCTGGGCAATGCCGGGATACATTGCTAATGTGTGTAGGGGGGTGTATATATATATATATATATATATATATACATACACACAAAAGGTGCAGAAATTGCATACTCTGAGTGAATAAAAAGGTGACGTAATCCAATGGTAAAGATCAATCCAAGAATTAAGTACTCCAAAATAGTCAGAAAGATGGGGCTGGTCCGTATGAGCTTGCAGTATATATATATATATGCTATATAACAATTGTGCATGTGTATACATACCATATAATTTATAATGTATATGTATATACATGCCATATGACCTATGCATATGTATATACATACCATATAATGTATAATGTGTATGTATACACAAGCCATATAGCATGTATGTATGTGTGTGTATATATTGGGTTGTCTGGAAAGTTTGTGCCAATTTATAGTAGTTTACCTTTCGACTTATTTTAGAATATTGTTGAGTCCATAAAATAGGATTTGACTACACTTCCATTTAGAGCACAGTTTAAGCTATCTTTTCGTGGAAGAAGGTTTATGTTCCTATAACCTGTGTTAATTCTGTAACCCTTTAAAATGGAAGATAAGAAACTTCATTTTCGGCAATTGTTGCTTTTCTTTTTCTGTAAAGGGAAAAATGCCTCACAATCAACCAAAGAAATATGCGCAGTTTATGGTGATGTTTCTTTATCCGAAAGAACTGTACGGAAGTGGTTTGCAAGGCTCCGAGCTGGAGATTGTAGCCTTATTGATAAAGAGTGATCATGCAGACCATCCACTACAGATGATGACCAAATCAAGTCATTGATTGAGAATAAACCTGCACAACCCGAGAATTGGCAGAAAGCCTCAACCTATCAAAATCCGTCGTTCATGAGCACCTGGTAAAGCTTGGGTACACAAATCACTACTATGTTTGGGTACCATATGAGTTGAGTGAGATGAACCTTTTGGATCGCATTTCCATCTGTGATTTGCTTTATAAACGGAATGAAAACGCGCCTTTTTTAAACCAAATTGTGACAGGTGATGAGAAATGGATTATCTACCGAAATGTTCAGAGAAAGCAATCCTGGAGTAAGCAACATGAGCCACCCTTAGCCACCCCAAAAGTGGGTCTTCACCCTAAAAAGTCTTGCTTTGTGTCTGGTGGGATTGGAAAGGAATTCTGTACTATGAGCTTCTCCCAAGTAACCAGACAATTATTTCTGAGAAATACTGCACAAGTTAAAAGCAGCAATTCAAGAGAAACATCCAGAATTGGCCAACAGGAAGGGTGTTGTTTTCCAACATGATAATGCATGACAGCACGTTTCTTTGGGAACCAGACAAAAATTGCTGCAGCTCGGCTGGGATGTGTTACCCCAACCTCCATATTCACCAGATATTGCTCCTTCGGATTTCCACTTATTCAGGTCTCTGCAGAATAGTCTTAATGGTAAAAATTTCAATTCCTTCGATGACGTAAAAAGATACCTTGATGAATTCTTTGCCATGAAGCCATCTCAATTCTGGGAAGAGGGTATTTTCAAGTTAAAGGAAAGATGGAGACACATTGTGCAACAAAATGGTTCATATTTGATTGATTAAAAATGTAATGGGAAGTATTTATTGACTTTTTTCTTTCCTTTAAAAATTGGCACAAACTTTCCAGACAACCCAATATATATATATATATATATATATATACCACATAATGTATAATGTGTATGTGTATACACACAATGTATCATATGAGTGTATACAAATATTATAATGCATCATGTGTGTGTATACATACATTATAATGTATTATTATGTGTATGTATAACTAGCTGGTGTACCCGGTAATTTCCAGGGGTAAAGATGTTCTATTGAAACACCTTATTATTCTGATATAAGAAAGCAATTTCATTATAACTGCCACAAAAGGTGTATTTTCCATCACGAAAAAGTACAAAAAACTGTCAGCTGGAGGACAGAAAGAGGTTGGCAAGAGAGGTTTTTGGATGTTAGTGAGAGAAGTTGTCAGAGGTTGGTGAGAAGCAAAGACATTATTCTGCTTAGCAAAAGCATCTGGGAAATGTATAACTGCTGTCATTCACAGAAAAACTATTGTTTTAGAAAAGCACTGCTGAAGTGTTAAGTGAAATTTGGCAATCAAGGATCAAATCCACACTATGCCTGTATGAAGCCACTACAAATATGTTGTAGAATAAAAAATTTATCTACAGTCATGGAAAAAGTGTAACTGTAAAAAGGCAGAATTATCGGAGTAATGGGTATTCAAAAAAGTATGTATGTATAGAAATGTATGAATGAAGTCTTTAATATTTAAGATTCAAATTAAGAAAGTGCAGTAATAATATTTAGCAGTTCAAAACTGAGTAGTGAAATGCAGAATTTGGTCGGCTGATCGTGAGAATCAAATATTGATTACTTCGCTAAAATCTGCAGGTGGTATGAGTTATTTCCCTTGGGTTGTTTAAATAAAATATTAGTAATATGTAGTAGATAGAAAGATCCATTGGAAAGGCACTATTATCGATTTTTTTCAACAATATAAGTATGTCACGAGGTTTCCAGACATGAGCTCTATTCACATGTCAAATAAAATATAAAAGTGATATTGTCTGCAAAAATTAGAAATAGGACACACAAAAAATCAATATTCAAAGTAATCGAAAATAAACAATGAAATGGATTATTTCCCTTGATTGTTTAAAAAAAATATTGTACATATGATATGGGTTATTTCCCTTGTATATTTAAAAAAAATTAGTTATATGAAGTAGATATAAAGGTCTCTTCTAGGGGCCGTATTATCGATTTTTTTCAACAATCTAAGTATGTCACAAGGTTTCCAGACATGATTTCTACTCACGTGTTAAGTTTCATCAAAATCAATAAAACGATGTAGGAGGAGTTAGCTAACAACGCCACAAACAAACACACACTGATTTTCCACATATGTAATAGATTACATTATAATGTATTAAATGAATGTCTAAATACATTATAATGTATCTGTATGTATACCTACAGAGGTGATAAATAGGATAATCGGTATGTCAGACAAAATATCTTGTGGTAGTTACGTCCCTTTGTGCTTGAAGTTCCAATCCCTTCCAAGTTGACTTTCCCTTTCATTATTGCAAGATCAGTAACAGTACCCTGATAGAATCAACTATACCACAAACAATGGTACCCTAGCATGGCAACAGCTTATTGAATGAAACAAAACAAAAGAGTAAAAGAAGATTTAGTTTTTCTGGGAAGATTTTAAGAGAAAAAAAGCCAACGGAAACTTAAAATTAAATAACCAGCTACTTATTTTCAGGCCCTTAAGTTTGGTTTATAACCCCAGACATTATTCACAAGTACTAAGAATGTTTAAATATTTGGCTTGCCTTGAGTAAGGCATGGGTGTAAATACACTTAGTATTCCTAATATGTATATGAGAGAGAGACAGAGTTGACTCCAATACTGGACTGGCGCTTTATTTATCCATTCTGAAGAGATAAAAGATATATCTGACTTCAGCAGGGTTTGAACTCAGAGTGTAGAGAGTTGAAAAGAATACCACAAGGTAGTCTAGTCAATATCTCTAACATCCATACATACAGCTACATAACAGAAAACTTGTAGATATGCATTACAATATATGTATTTCAATATATATTCTTTTGATACCTACTCTGATGATGGTTAGCCTAAGGTTAAGTTAAAACACTTCTTCACAATTATATCTAAGACTTTTCATAAAGTTACATTCCAAACATCAATTTAATAATGCAAAAGTTGGTTTATCAAATCCTTCAAAGGCCTAGAATTATTTAAAATTTAATTGAAACACACACAAATAATGTATTTTAATGAAAATACAATTACAAAAACATTAGCACCAACAATTAACCTCGGTTTCATTGGAAATTAACATAGAATTTTTAACTACCATGGATCAAATTGGAAAAATATGTAAAAAGCACTCAGCACACTCTGTAAAGTGGATGGCATTAGGAAGGGTATCCAGCTTTAGAAACCATTCCAAATCAGACTGGAACCTATTGCTTGACAGCTCTGGTCAACCCATCCAACCCATACCAACATGAAGAACAGATGTCAAATGATGATGATGTCTTCTTTTTAACAAACATGTTTGTAATGAGAGGATTCCTGCTGCTTGAATCCACAGTGACTGATCTATGAGTCAAAATGTCAATGGTTAATTCCTCATTTCTACAAATTGATCACTGGTCAATAGTTAAAAAAATAGTAAATGTAAGGAAACTGTTATTATTGCTGTTGTTTAACTTCAAGTCAATCATGACAAAGAAAATCAATGATCAAAGGCATTCCAGCCATGACCATCTTTTGTGGGTATTCAGAATACAATATCTAATGTGTCTTTTCCCCTGATTGTTTTATATATAATAGGGAGGATTTGAAGACTTGGTGCAATTTCAGTCAGGTCAAGCAACCACTTAAAGGGTCCTTCTTGAATTTCCAACTGTTGTAATGGTTCTGAAGGTAGATAGCCTAGTAGTTAGTGTTCAGCTCATGATCATAAGGTCATGGGCTCAATCCCGGAACTGGGTGGTGCACTGCGTCCTTGAGCAAGGCATTTCATTTCATGTTATTCCAATCTACTCAGCTAAAAACAAGTTCCAGCTAAGTGCCTCTGCACCTGTCACATTCTATATGTTCCACCAGCTCAAGAGTGAGGGGACTTAAAGGGTGTCTATTTCTGCTCACAACAACATAGGTACTCGGGACTTGTTATCCAGCCATACTCACTTGTAATTATCATCAGTTTAATGCCTCACATACAATTATCATCAGTTTAATGTCCACTTTTCCATGCTTGCACAAGTTAGATAGAATTCATTGAAGTAGATTTTCTATGGCCAGATGCTCTTCCTGTGACCAACCATCATCAGTTTCCAAGCCAAGTAATATTTTCCGCTGGCCGGACATGTTTTTCACATCAGATTAGAAATGAACAATCTATTTGCATGTCAGTGATGCTCCATCATGTGATATCTATACAAGGGAACATACACATACGCACACACATACATGATAGGCTTCTTTCAGTTTCCATCTACCAAATTCCCAAATCCACTCACAAGGCTTTGGTCAGCCTGGAGCTATAGAAGACACTTGTCAATGGTGCCACACAATAGCATTAACTTCAAGATCACATGACTGGGAAGCAAGTATCTTTACCACTCTCTGTTTCTCTCTCTCTCACTTCCTAGTTCCCAGCTATTGAACCCAACCCCCACCCTTCATAGTCACAGCTGCATGGTTGAGGAGTTAGCTTTTCAGTTACATAGTTTCAGGTTTAGTCTCACTGTGAGGTACTGTGAGTACAGTGAAGTACTGTGGTACCTAACAGTGAGGTAGTGTTTTCTACCATACTTCTGGCTTGAGCCAAGCCTTGTGAGTGAAACTTGGTAGCTGGAACCTTCTTGGAGTGAGGGTTCTTGTTCTTGGTCAGTAAATACACCATCTGGTTTAACACACCACTAGGTATTTTGGTGCCTTCAGCAGACTCCATCTTATTGTTGGTATTGGGACAAAATCTTTCATCAAAGAACAACTTCCTCTGACTACTCTCTGAAGTCCTGAAAATAGCCAGAGTTACTGCTCCTTCTCTTTAGTCATTAAGTATTAGCTTTGTGAAGGACCTGAGCATCGCTAAAATCCAGGTCCCTGTACTTATTAAGATATTTTTCCATGCTTTCTAAAATAAACTCTCTGAATGTTTGTGCTTATTAATGTTTTAAAGAGGAAATATACTTGATGACCTCTTTGTGGTTCATAGAGTTTTAGTTCAACATTGCTGATCAAAGGTTTGTGAATAGATGTAGGCAGAAACTGAAAAGAAATCTTAAGTGTGTGTGCGCATATATACATATATATATATATATATATATATATAGTCAATCCAAACATGAACAAGCAAGAAAAAACACGAAGAAACAACAACACGAGGATGTGGAATAAATACAGTGTTATTGGACGCTCAGGAAAGGAAAGAAAAGAGAGAAGATTTCATGTTTCGAGTGGAGCTCTTCATCAGAAATATAGAAAAAGTTCAAAGAAGGGAAGACGGAGAAAGAAAATCGCCAACGATACACACACGGTCATATATATATATCATATATATATATATATATATATATATATATATATATATATATATATATATATATATATATCCACAAACACACTTCAGGTTGAGTTAGTTTTTTAAGATTTTCACTGATAAATTTTGACAACTTGCACCTCCATGTTATATCATTAATTTGATACAACTTGATGTCCAATCATTGCTGAATTGTTTATTCTTTATCTTCATACAAAACACAAAAACATTAATTGTTTATTGTTCATTTTAATATTTTGATAATGAGTGGTGAAAAAATTGTAATTAGAGCCATTTTACACTACCTGTAGAAAAAAGGATTGAATGCAAAGGAAACAGCAAATGAAATTAATGATATGGAAGGCCCGGGAACTGTCAACGAACTTAGGGCACAAAATTGGTTCAGACATTAAGGAAGGTGACACCAGCCTTGAAGACAAACCAAGTTCAGGGAGACTTCCTGTTATGGAAGATGAGGCCTTGCTTGAAATGAGTGAACAACAGCTAAGTACAAGCACTTGTACATTGTCAGCAGAACTTGGTCCATCACAGAGCATCATCAATCGACACTTCCGTAAGCTTGGACTTACGAGCAGACACTGTCAAGAAGTTCCTCATGAAATGACCGATGACCAGGCTCAACATGTGAACATTTGCAAACAACTGCTGGCAAATCTTCAAGATGCCCATTTTGGCATCAAATTATAACTGGGGATAAAAGATGGATCTATTTTCATAATCCTAATTAAGAGAAATCAGTGGCTTCATTCCAGCCAGGTTTCGGAAGTTGTTGTCAAACAAAGACAGTTTGAAGAAAAGGTCACGTTGTGTGTTTGGTAGAATTTCGTGGGGGAGTTGCACTTAGAGTTTATCCCAGATAGTCATGTTGTGAACACAGACCTTTATGCTAAACAATGCTAACAAGTTATATGATGCTTTGAAACCCTGCTACTCAGTAGTGGTCAGTCAGAGACATGCACTCCTACAGTATGACAATGCCCCAGCACAAACTTGAGAGGCTGAAAGTGCTGCCTAACCCTGCCTAATCTAGACCTTGCATAACCAGAATATAACCATCTTCTGTGAAATGTCCTGCATTGAGAAAATATTACCTTACTTGGAAACAGATGACAGGAAGAGCATTCTGCTATCAAAGATCTGGAAATGAACAACCTCACTTGTATGATAATAATGCTCATTTACAACCAATATGTGATGTCTAGACACAGAACCACATACATATACATATGATGGGCTTCTTTCAGTTTTCATCTACCAAATCATATTTCAGCTGGCAAAAATGAGTTGTACCAGTAATTCAAAGGTTGATCCTTGTCATAATCTGTGCCACACTGAATCTCCCCGAGAACTACATTAACTTCATGAGCAGGATGTTCCCTCGTCATTGTGACCAATGGCATGCCAGTTAATCATACATCTATTAAACCAAGGTTGATCTAAAGTTAAACAACTTTCATCACAGCTACTATTGCTTGGGGAATAGTTTATGTAACCAGCCACTGCCTGGTTCGCAGGTTTGTAGATCGGTCTCAGTCTTTGAGCTAGAAGCCAGTCATCATGATCATTGTCGCCAAAATCAGTCTCATCCAGTCATGACCACCCTGTCATGGGGTACACCACTTGCCAGGTTAAATGCTATGAACCTGATAAACAGGTGGGTCTGATAATTTCCAGTATTTTCTTGATCAAAAATGTCAATAGTAAAGTTAAGTATTGTGGCTAGGGAGAGAGAGCATTAGGTGTTTGATAACACCATATTATAATTCCATATCAAACACGACCAAAGGCATTTCAACCAAGATCATTCCGTCTTTCCAGCAGTGTCAAAGACTATAAACCAATGGATTATTTTCGTCTTTCAGATGGTAGAGTGTAACACGAGGAGTATTTGGCTGCTATTTCTACCACACAGAGGATTCAGAGTAACTGTTGAAACTCGTAGCGATTACTGCCATGTTGCACTTTTCACTGGGAGTTTCATAACTGACACGTTATATATATTAATTTATTATATGTATGCGTGATTAATAAAACCAATTATATAATTACAAGTGATGATAATCGACGGACATATGAAAACAATAAGATTCAGAAGAAAAAAAATTTCAGGTAGTTTCTAGAATCGAACCAGCGGAAGCTGGTGATCCAATCCATCGCTAGTTTCTCACCCGCTGCGATCTTTAAGATGCCAATAAAAAAATATGTATGTATTGAGTACATTTTCTCTCGTTTGAAAAATCAAATGCATATATATGGGTTTCAGGGAAAGAAATTAATTTAAAATGTTAATGTATTTACAACTTGTATAATTAAAACCATGCAGCTGTTTTTTTATAGATTCCCTCCTCCGAGTAATTTTAAATATTCTTTATGTTCCTGTAGCATATATTTGACACTCATTGGTTTCGGGTATGGGACAACGGCCCTCCTGGAGCATCGCTTTGATTCGATTACATCGACCCCAGTACTTATTTCATCGATCCTCAGAAGATAACATAATACGACAAACACGTGTGTATATGTATGTACACACACACACACACACACACATATATATATATATATATATATATATATATATATATATATATATATATATATATCGACAGGCTTTTGCAGTTTGCATATACCAAATTCCACTCACAATATGGTCAACCCAATTTTGTTTCGTTTTCCATTCTCCAAACATTACACTTCAATAAAATACAGCACATAAAATATATCAAATATTAAACGATAAAAGAAAACAGATAATGTTTTGTTTTGTTTTTTTAGTATAAGTTTTTTCAGAATTAAAAACAAAAAGAACAGCATTTAAAGCACGAAGAGAAAAACAGAGAACCCGAAAAAAAAAAAATAATAATAACGACGGTCCTCTTGTCACAAGACACGGCAGTAGGGTGACAAAAATATTGTACCAGGTTCCAGCTTGGTTCTACGTCTGCTGTGTGTAATTAAAGGTCAGCGATAGCACTCGTCATATAATTTTATCTCTCAAAACACGCACACACACTCTCTCTCTCTCTCTTTCTCTCTACTATTTCATTCTCTCTTTCAATGTGTTTGCTTTTAAAGACAGATTAGCGGTGAACTCTCTCAGCCTCCGATATTGATAAACGCAAGAACTTATTAAATTGATAAACGATCATAGGAATTATTATTAAACACTCAATCCATAAGACTAGAGCTGTATAATAATATGGATAAGTGGCAGTTGCAATGATATTGATAACAATCAAAACGAAGAAAAAAAAACATCGTAAATAATATTCTTTACCAGAAATAAATCCGCAAAGAATTGCCTGGTCGGAGAGACTTCCCATTGTTCTAACCAAGTTCGGCCACGGTGTAGGCGGTGTGTAGTGACCGGATGCTGTTTGTTCCTCACTTTCTCCACTTGACCCTCCCGAAACAATAAAGATCAATCAAAACAAAAATCAAAAAAAAACGAGGGAGCTTCTAGGTGGTCACTCGATCTGCTAGAAATAGCAGCCAAATCTCCCTCAATTTACACCTCAGTTTAAAAATGCAATACACATATTAGATAATGTAGTCGTTGACACCCACTAAAAAGCCATGGTAGTCATTGCTTGACCGCCTTGCATCGAGGGTCTCTGCTTAATTAAGAATGACCTAGGGCTAAACAATAACAATAAATGGACAAAAAAAAGGAGGCCTGGTACAATAAAACTAAACAGCCATTTACTAATTTTACTTAAGATAATTAGTGTCCATAATTATGATGTTGATAATTTCTGACATTAACCAAAATCCTCTCCTGCAGAAGCATTATTTGGAAACATGAATTAAGAATATGTTTTGTGTGTGTGTGTATGTGTGTGCTAAGAGAGATATCGTTGAGAGTTTAATTCTGACCAATCATATTGAATAGTCATAGAAGCGTTACCATATTCATGGTCTAACGCCGGTCAGACTTGAACACTGAATATCATTTGTCGAAGAAGTGATTCTTGACCTTTCATAATAAAGTTTGTGTTTTTATTTATTTATTTTTTGTTACGATAAGTAACACTTGAGTTTTTTTTTTTTTTAAGAAGACTTCTAATGACCTACCCTCTAGTCCTTCCTTTCTTCCTTCTTTTCTTTCTTTCTTTCTTTCTCTCCGTTCTTCTTGCTTTCTCTTATTCATTAATGTTTTCATTCATTCATTAGTTCGTTCATTTGCTCCTTCGTGAAGGTTCCGACACATATTTTGCACTTTGCTTTAGAGATGGAGGAGGTGCTGAAGGTTGCTCTGCTGGTGCTGGTGGCGATTGTGGCAGTAGTGAACTGGTATGATGGTAGCGGTGGTGGTGGTTATAGTTACGGTACCGGTAATGATTAGTTAGATGGTGGAGGCGGCAGCTGCATTGTTGGTATCGGTGTTGGTGGTGGTGGAAGTGATGGTAGTAAAGCGTTATCATGTTGGCGGCGGCGTATATAGTTGTGATAGTGAGGGAGTGGAGGGCGGTGGTTGTTAGAGGAATGGGAAGTGCGGAGGTAGTAACGGTGGTAATTGTGAAATCGTAGTCAGTGTTGTGGTGTTGGTAATGGTAGCAGCAAAAGTGGTCGTAGCATTCATTGAGTAGTAGTCACAACGGTGAGGGAATTGGTAGTGGGAGCGGTGAACTAGTAGTATGTCGCTGGTGGGGATAGTAAATATTGGTATTAAGTTAGCTGACGATGCTAGTAGTAGTAGTAGTAGTAGTAGTAGTAGTTGTTGTTGATAGAGCTTAGCGCCAGGTTATCTTTGATCGAGAAGGCCCATAATCAAAGGCATTCCGACCATGACCATCACCCTGTCTTTTTTCAGTCATAGTGTATGTAAAAACCACATAAAGCAATGTGTCTTTTTTTGTTGTTTTTGTCAGTGGGTGTAATTTGAGAGAGTAACTTAGCTGCCATTTCTAGCATTTTCAACGACCTCTTCATTAGCTACAGTGGTACTTAACTGTTGTCGTCGTTTTGACCCCAGCAGGCCAGCTCTGATTGAACAAACATATAAGTCAAAGGCGTCACAGCCATGACCATCCAGCCATTTCCAAGTAGTAGTAGTAGTAGTAGTAGTAGTAGTAGTAGTAGTAGTAGTAGCGGTGGTGGTGGTGGTGGTAGTTGTGGGGGTGGGGGTGGAGCTTTGACAATGCTGGCGAGATGTGGTCATGGAAGCAATAACATGACGGAGGTGGTGATTTTAATGGTTATACGTAATATTCGTTGTGGCGGCAGTGGCGGTGGTAGTAGTAGTAGTAGTAGTAGTAGTAGTAGTTGTGGTGGTGGTGATGGTAGTAATAGTAGTAGTAGTAGTAGTAATAGTAGTAGTTGTGATGGTGGTAGTAATTGTAGTAGTAGTAGTAGTAGTAGTAGTGGTGGTGGTAGTGGAAGTAGTAGTAGTAGTAGTAGTAGTTGTGGTGGTGGTAGTAGTAGTAGTAGTAGTTGTGGTGGTGGTGGTAGTAGTAGTAGTGGTGGTGGTAGTAATTGTAGTAGTAGTAGTGGTGGTGGTAGTGATGATGGTCGTGGTAGTGGAAGTAGTAGTAGTAGTAGTAGATGATGAAAAAGACATTTTGTTGTTATCTGACCTCTCACCCACCCCAGGCCTACCCCGATCAAGCAGACCTATAGTCAAAAGGGTTCCAGCCATGACCATTTCTCTTTGTAAATCTATGACTACATTGTTCACTTAATTTCATTTTATTTTAGATAGTTTAGTTTGCGGGAAATTTGGCTGCTGTTTTTAGCAATTCTAGTGACAGACCAAAGAGATGGCGGGTCTTCCCAGGGTTGTTATAATGGCTGACGAAGACTGATGCGCGGGTGGGCAGTAGTATTGGTTGCTTGGCCCCAGGTTAAACCTGGTCGATTGAAGGCGTTTCAACCGTGATCACTCACGTCTTTTATTCAGGCGTAGAGTATATAGACCCTGTTCAACATATTCTGTTAAAAAAAAATGCGCGCGATTTGAGGGAAATTTGGTTGCTATTTCAAGCCGATCAAACGACTACGTAGAGGATCTTTCGTATCACATTGATGCTGTGACTGCTGTTGTAGTTGCTACTGCTGCTGTTGCTGTAGTGGTGGCGGGGGGAGGGGTAGCAACGTGTCAGCCGTGTGGAGCACATATGTGATCAAAGACGCACCAGCCGTGACCATTCCGTTTTTGTAAATTGGAAACAACATTGTCCAATGTAATCTTCCATTAACCCATGGTTTGAATGATATTTGGCTGCTATTTCAAGTAGGTGAACGACCACGCATAGTGTTGGTCGTTGGCTCGTGCTAATTTTTGTGTTCAGAGTGATTAGCCTCTAGCAGTGAGTCTCCTAGTAGTGTCGGCAAGGTCACGTAGTAACCACCCTTCATTAGCTGTGTAGCAAAGGATATGAGGATAAGTAACGTAGTTAAGGAATGGGTGTTGTATTGGCGAACTTATTTCACCTTAGTTTTTAAATGTTCTGTGTATTAAATATGTTAATACTAATTTAACTATCATTTTCATACAGATGGTGCCACTGAGTTATATTCGTTGTATTTTCCTACACCAACTAATTTACAATAACGTACATTTATTAAGTTATTATCACATCACTACTTTGGTAAGTACAATGGATGCTATGACTGGCTAATGAGGTTATAAAACCAAAACATGCCCAAACTTCTTGCCCTTGTACGAAAACTGAAAAGAATATGACTAACATTTCGTTTTTATCGATAGATACAGCAGATAAAGCTGTAGATAATAGCATGCACATATTTCCACGCTGTTATTTATAGCTTTATTTGCTTTGAAATCCACTGATAAAAAACAAATTATTTCACGTTCTCTAGAAGTTTCTTAATTCTTATGACGACTAATATTGTTTTATCCTCACTACATAGCTATTCCTAATAAGCTTTTTAATATCCTCCACATTAAATACGTTAACACTAACATAACTATCATACATTCATGCAGCTGGCGTCTCGCGGTTATTTCATCTCTAAATCTTTATAGTTTCCTATGTCAGTAAATGTACAATCTTGTATATTTAATCAGTGATTCTTTCATCGACCGTTTCAGTAAGCATCTTTTATCCATTGGCTGTTTCATTCATTCATTAGACTGCGGCCATGCTGGACCACCGCCTTAAAGAATTTTTGTCGAACGAATAGATCCCAGTACTTTTTTTATGAAGCCTGGTACTTATTCTACCGGTCGCTAAGTAGGCCTTAAATCACGCACCAATTTCTTTTTTTTTTTTTTTTGGTTTTTACATAATCATATAAATTCCTGTGTGTAGAATACAAATTCGCAAAAGTTTTCTGAAAATTCCAAAAAATGAAAAAGTTATGAGGGGTTATATGGCGTGCGTAATGCAGAATTCTGCCAATATTTCATTCGTTTACAGTTGACAACACATGCTGTCACGCACAAAATGACAGCTTCCAAATCCTGTTCTCTGACTGGGTAAAGATTATAAAACTTTAAACTCCTGTAACTTTCTATTAAAAAAATTCTGGAAAAAGTTAAATATCCCCCGACATTCGACGTGGAAAATTACATCAATACACCAAATTTTAAAACCTTCACTTTGAAATTTCCACAGGTACAGCCAAATAGAAAAGAACCCAATTTTATTGTAGTGGACCCCCATAGCCATTCGATGTTTTAAAACTAGTTTTATATTTACTTCTTTCAAAATTCCTATTTTGCTTTTCATCTTTTCACACATTAACTTGTGTAAGCTGAACTATGTAAAATGTCAAAGAAAGAAACCTAGCTGTTTCTTATGATAAATACATCCAAAGTAACATTTTTTCATGGACCCTTAATATACTTCTTAATATAGTACGAGTGGGTGCTAAAAAGTTCCTGGCTTTAAGGGTGTTACAAAAGGCCTGGCTGGAGGCCCAACCTTCCGGGTTCTTTTGCAGGGCTTAGAAAAACTGAAGAACTACTGCAATAAGTTTGTGAATCTGAGAGGAGAATATGTTGAATACAATCATAATTAACTGATCCTCGTGGATACCCAATTTACTATTTTGCTTGCGTGGACCCCCAAAAAGCTTATATGGAACCTCCCACATCACTCGGGAACATATGAACCCCGGTTGAGAACCACTGCGTTAGAACGTCGACCAAAAAACCTTACAGTATTTATTCCGGCTCTTTACATTTCGAGTTTTAATTTCACCAAAAACTAAGCTTTTCATCTTTCCGCAATCGTTAAAATAAAATACTAATCATGTACTGAATCGATGTAATTGACCGCTCCCCTCCCAGCAAACTTCTTTGCTTCTGCTTATTTAAAGAAACCATTACAAGTACAACTTTTTATGAAGAGATGGTGAGAGGTATTCAATTACTGTTATTGTTGCGTAACCTTAGATCAATTCTTATCCGGCAGCCCTTCGACCGAACGACTAATTGACCTTTAAGATCCTTGTTGCCGACATAGCATAGTTCAGCCAAGCTAAGGAATATAATGAACAATCCAGCAGGGAGTGGCGGTAGTGGTGGTGGTGGTGGTGGTGGTGGCCGTGGTGGTGGCCGTGGTGGTGGCCGTGGTGGTGATGGTGATATTGGTGGTTGTGGAGGTGGCAGTGGTAACAGTTGTGCTTGTGGTGACAGTCGTTTATTCGTAGGTCAATGTTGTGGCCTTCCCACCGGTTTATTTTTTTTTTGTATTTTTTGCGTGGGGTGCCTTTTTTTCCGGTTTTGAATAACTGGCCTACCTTATACAATATGTGCTTCCTTTCTAAGATAGTGGATACGATTTAAAGGGCGATTTGGCTGTATTTCTGGTAGATCGAGCAACCAAGTAGTTCTTGCCATATTACTTGCAGTGTTCGTCCTTCATAGACAGTCAATTCAATTTCTTTAGATTCTAGAGTTTGTTGCAACAGTAAACTTCAACTCTTGAAGTCTTGGTCACTTTTTACACTGATGCACTCATATATACACACGCACACATAAACACATGCACACATACACACAAGTACACGTACGAGTAGAAATATACACAAACAGATAGAAAGAGCGAGAGGGAGAGGAGAGAGAGATTACAATTAATAAATTGAACATGATGGACATAAACAATTTCCTTCTCCTCACAGAGCGAAATATGTTCTCTCTCTCTCTCTCTTTCTCTCTCACACACACACACAACACACACACAAAACACAGTCAACACACACAAAACACACGCAATACACACAAAACACACGCAACACACACACAACACACACACACAGAAAAAGAGAGAAAAAAAAAGTAGAGAGAGAACAAGGGAAACATTAAAATGAGAGAAACATAAAACATTTGAAATCAAATAAGTCAGCGTCGAATCAGCGATGCCAAATAGGCGGCACCAAAACTGCTGCGCCAAAATATCTCATATTCTCCGGTTGGGCATGAGATTAGCTAAAGTAAGACACAGAACTATCTCAAAAAAGTTCCAATAACTTCTTGAATTGTAACAAGATTTTTACTGTTTCTCTTGGAAATCTCAAGGCAATTTCACCAATTATTTATATAAAAGAATACGATTAAAAGACCTAGGATGCGAAATATCGAGTTTCAGTGCGAAGGAAATATAGCAGCAATTCACATTCGTTGAAGTGAAAGAAGTCCTCCGAACAACAGAATTATTTGTTGCAGGTGGAGCTAAACACCAACCACTACATGTTAGAGTATCAAGTATGGTCCTCAACTATGCAAAGCTAAACTATGCCGGGAACATGAATCTTTAGATTGAACCCAAGAGTCCGGTCGATTGCCTGTGCCATACATCTTAAAATGACGAACTACGAGCAAAATTATATCAAGACGGTGTCGATAGATATCGCTGGATATCGTTACCATCATTCACAAACCCTCAGTACACATTCCCTCAACAGCTGTTTATGACCCCTACAAAAATAAGTGAAGAGCAGAGACCAGTGTTTCTCATAAAGGGTAGCTCCCTCTCTGAGGAGACCTGTGAGGGTTGAAAAAGCGGTGAACAAATTGTCATGTAAAATAAAATTAGATGGTTTCATAACTTTTAAATTTGCCCAACACCATGTCAAAGAAAAAAATTATTATAAGACTTCGAACTTTTGATTTTCTTTTCATTAATAAAGATGGAGGGGTATTTGGTTGAGGAAGCTGGTGCTTTCAATTTTAGAACCACTGGTGTAGACAACCTAAAATCCAACTCAAACCAATATTCGAGAACTTATATTGTATGCTAATACAGTATTAACCGATAAACGAGCCTCCACATTGCCCCACGTCCTGCCAGAAATAGTGGTCAAATATCCCTCAAATCACACCAGAAGTGTAACAAAAGTAGTGTGAAGGGGAGCAAATGTTTAAGGTGGCTTTCACACCAACCCGCAGGCTATGAGAAACCTTGCTATGTCACTCACTGATTCACACCCCACTGCCTTAATATGATTGACACATACTAGATCATGTAGTTCTAGATACCACATATAAAAGGCGTGATGGTCATGCAAGGATGGCTCAGCATGGGTTGACCATGGGCTAAACAACAAACCAACGTAATATGAACCATTAAAAGAGACTCTATATGGTCGTTGAATCAACTAGAGATAAGAACTAAAAATCCCCCTGAAATAATACCTCATTTTAAAAGGGAACAAGATATTGAATAATCTAAGCCTTGATTAACCGAAAAAACGTAGTTTGGAAGGTCATGACTGGAACAACTTTAAGCAAGGGCTATTAGAAAACCTAAAATACATATAATGTGATTAGAGATCGATCAGTTGGCTATACAATAGCTAGCATTAATCAAAGCCGGATAATTTGTTCACAGTGAATCTGTGTTATAGTTATCGATCAAACAACAGATGGGAGCAATTAAGATCGAGCGAAATGGTTGAAACACTCTATAAAAATGGATTATCTTCTGCAAATGAAACAACATAAGAACCATTACGTGGTCACTTGGCTTGCTAGAGTTAACGACCAAATCGCCTTCAAATCACATCCTGTCGTCTAAAACAAGGTAAGGAAATGTTGAATCACGCAGTCCTAAGGTCTAAAATCAAGATTGGATGGTCAAGACGGAAATGACTTTTATTATAGATCAACTCTATTAGATAAACTTGGGATTAAACAAGAAAAACCTCCTTCGGGGACCTCTAGGTGATCGTTCGATTTGCTAGATATAGTAATCAAATCCTTCTCAAACCATATCTTTAACGATTTAGTCTTTATTAAATCGTTGAAACTAAAGGATATATTGGATATAATGTAACCCTCGATACAATGTGGATGAAAATTCAATGGAGCGGTCTCGGATGGAAAGCAACAACTTCCTCCGAAGCAACATTGACAGTCGGTGAAGAAACGTCACGCCAGTGGATAATACCAGTATGTACCATAAATGTTTTAAAAGCAAGACTAGCTCCCAATTAGTGATTCTTCTTAAACTTTCTGTGCGAAACAGTACATTGGTCTGTCCACAGCTTATGGTCTCTGGCTGGTTGCTTTGGACAGTTTTCCTCTTTTTTTTTTTATCGTTTGTTGGGACACTCGTTTAGAAGAGGTCGCTCAACCTTCCTCCATTTCTTGGGAGAAGTAAGTGTTGTGAGTGGTTCCGCCTCCACTCCCTGTGAACTTCTCAGAACATAAGTGATTCTAAGAGAGACTGGGGAAGAAAACAAGGCAGAGAGCTACATGAAACAATAACAACTCAGGACTGTCGATTAGCAAACTCGTTAGAGTCTATCAATTGACTTCCCTTAAATAAATTAATCCAAGAATATAGAACTGTCGGTCATAAATAATTCGCATGGAGCCCAAAATCTGTGTATCGAATCATAAAACACGACGCCATTAATTGACTCTAGGTTGACAATCGTCGAGAAGAAAGATCTGGAATAGTGGTTCTCAACCATTTTTTTTACCTATGACAGCGCTGGATTAACCATTATGCAAAATAAGCATGTGCTTAGGGCATCAAGGGAAGGAGGAAGCACCACAGAAATAGTAAATGGCTTACGGCACAAAAGAAATCACTTTAAACTTGCTAAAATAATATTTGGGATGTCTTTATCTTTACTAAGTATAGATGCAGATGTATTACCTAAGATTAATTTTGAAGATCTCATCAAAGACTTTGCAATTCAAAAAAGTAGGAGGAAACTTTTCATATATAAATAAAGTGGAAGTATATAGAAATAAACATTATTTTCCCTCTTACTGTTTTGTTTCGTTTTGAAAACTAAAAATTTATTTTATGGTTTGTTATTGTTTATATTTTGAATTACATAATCTTTTATGGGGGTACCAAAATCTTTTAAGTGGTTAGGGCTTCGATGGGTCTTAATCCGGCCCTGCCTCTGGATCCTGTTGATTGCAATTTTACTTGGGTGGACCCTCGTAGCCATTCGCTGTTTAAAAAATCCTATTATATTTTTATAATTAAATATTATTAAGAATTATGTTTAAAAAATTGTCAAAATATTTTATGCAATGTAGAAGTATAACCATTTCCGTGCACATAAATTTTAGCAATAAAATCTCACATGGAACCCCCACCCACCCACCCACCCCCACCCAAAGGGTCATATGGACCCCGGTTGAGAACCGAAATGCCAAAGCAATGACCTGTGATACCGTATAAATGGTTAAGAAGTTATGCGTTCAGTAATGGAAAAACGTCTTCTCAACGATTTTTAACATCATCAGCGACACTGCTCTGCGTGCCTAAATATCAGAATTAGTTATACACAGATTGTATCAATGTATTTGACTAAAATTAATTAATGTTAAATAATGACCTAACTGGTGAGCAATCTAGTCAAAATGATCGAGTCTGAGCCGAATAGTTCGCTATGAACAAAGTTGACATTTAGGTACTTAAATACCGGCATCCCCAACGTTGCGGTTACCTCAGGTAATAGGACTTTGCGCTTACGGAAATTTAAATTATGACCATAATTTCGAGATAAGGTCTGTAATTTCGCTTTAACGAAAACTCGGATTGCGTAGTAAATCGTTAACAATTTAAACTACAGTTTCTTCTTAGCTCAATGGCCACTTAGATCATAGTATACAGTTATAGATTTGAAAAACTATCATCACGTTACACACATACATGCACACACATGCACACATGTATATATAATTCAGACAATAAACCCCAACGGCTGATGGTTGTAGTGGATGTACCAGCTGACCAGTTTACTTCAGAATTCTTTGAAGATAGTCATGCTTTAAATGAGATCGAACAAAGGAATGTGCTACCCATCCTTGACATCATCTGCAGACTGAATAGCAAAATAAGTCCATCACCACCACACACACCTCCATACCCATACTACTACCTTTCATTCCTCTCTTTCCATCACCTTCCCCTCCTCTCTCTCCAAATACACAGAAATACATACATAACTCAATCAACCTTCGCACTGGTCAAAAGAGATAAGCAGCCCTCTGTTAAACATCCATTAATGTTATATCGCCTGAAGAAATGAATCCATGAAGATGATCGGCACGATGGCTACGGATACTACGGACTACACTGTAATCATCCCAGGAATACGGACAGTGATCTTAAGAGATATGTGATTTGTGGAAACGCGTGTAGGGATGCATTAAATGTTTATAAATTCCATCCGAGGGTTATTGTTATTATTACTATATTTATCTTACATTATATCTGTACAGCTCGATGCAACCCTCAAAAATTGGTTCGCCAGTCAGTATCGTTACACAGTGGCCTGCATAATGGAATAGGAGCTTTATTTACATATTCAAAACGTTTCCCACAAACAAATTTAAAAGATATATATATATATATATATATATATATATATATATATATATATATATATATATATATATATATATATATATATATATATATATATATATATATATATATATACAGGGGTTGGACAAAATAATGGAAACACCTAGCATCATAATTTTGAAATATCTAGAAAACCGCCAAAAGCTTGTTTATTTTTATGTTTTTTATTTATTGTTAGTGTTGCTTAATATGTTTTGCTAAAATCGCTTTTACTTTTCAGATCAGATATCATCAGAAAAAGGTAATTAAAATTCATTAAAATGACAGATCTATCGGACTTTCAAAGAGGTCAAATTGTTGGTGCTTGTATGGCAGGCGCTAGCGTAACAAAAAGCAGCCGAAATGTTTGGTGTATCAAGAAGTATTGTCTTGAAAGTAATGACAGCCTTTGAGAAAGAGGGAAAAATCTTCTCGTCGAAACAAAACTCCGGAAGAAAACCACAACTTTCAGATAGGGACCGTCGGACTCTTACGCGAATTGTTAGAAAGGATCACAAAAGTACAGCTCCCAAAATTACTACAGAGCTTAATGACCACCTCGAGAACCCAGTTTTCACAAAAACTGTTCTCCGAGAGCTGCACAAAGCCGAATTTCATGGGAGGGCTGCAATCAGAAAGCCACTACTTTCAAAAACAAACGTTGCAAAGCGTTTAGAGCGGTGTAAAAACTTACAGATTTGGTCCCTAGAACAGTGGAAGAATGTTATTTTCTCGGACGAGTCATCCTTTGCCTTATTTCCGACCACCGGCCGAGTATACGTGTGGTGACAGCCAAAAGAAGCATTTGACTCAGACTGCCTTCTTCCAAATGTTAAACATGGAGAAGGATCTGTGTTGGGCTAGGGGAGCTATATCTTGGAAATCCGCCGGCCCAACGGTTTCCCTTCATGGCAGAAATAATAGCCAAGACTATTTAAGCATTTTATCTGATAAAATTCATTTTATGGTTGCGGAACTGTTTCCGGAGGGAAATGCAATCTTTCAGGGTGATAATGCACCAATTCACACAGCTAAAATTGTTACTGAATGACACAGGGAACATTCTAGTGAAGTTGAACATCTCTGGCCACCACAGTCCCCAGATCTCAATATTATTGAATATTTTTGGTGCATTTTAGAAAAGATTTATTAATAATGATAAAATGTTGTTTTTTTTTTGGTTAATTTCTGGAAGTAAATCGGCATTTTTTTGTATTTGCTGCCGATAAGAAAAACCGCACATGCGCGGGAGATTTTGAAAAATTATAGCATGTAAGCACAAGTCATGTTTCTACGTTAATCTGAAGATACGCAGCAAGGCTAAACTCTTCATGAGCGAGAAACCCAGTGTAACCCCATTAACCGGTCTACCCCACGATGACATTAATTACTCTACATCTTAGAGTGTGCTTTTCCTCCGGATTTATGTATTTCTACAAGCGATATATATATATATATTCAAGGTTACTGCAGTACGATCGTTTCATGCGACTCCATTGATAGCTGGCCTTGCAAAATACTTTATTTTATTTTGCTAAATATAGCTTGAAACCATTGATTGGTTCGGAAAATAGATGGTAAATGTTTTTATTTTTCATTCCCTTTCGAAATTATCCCTAATTGTGGTGTGGAGTTTTGACTGCTCCTTCTAGCGGGTTAGATGTCCTATTATGGACATCTCTGATGTGTTTAAATCTACACTGTATTTTAAATGAATAATATATAGTCTATTGACTAATTTGTTTCTTCTCGCTAGACCACTGGTAGCAAATAGAATTTCTAAAATTTTTTTTGCTACCCTCAGATTTATTAATATATATATATGTATATATATATATATATATGGAGAATCCTAGAGAATCCAGGCTCCTACACTAACGTGACTAACCGCTGTAAATTATGCATAGCGGAACGGGCGAGGATCCTAAAGCACTCCCTCAACCCATGGAACATTCTGAACTTCGGAACGGAGGTCTTTGGATTGTGTTTGCCTATTGGAACCCACGAGATAGCAGGTCCACCGACGATCGATAGCCAAAGAGACGCGACCCCCTTTGTTGACATCGTCGGCAATCAGTAGCCAAGGGGAAACAATCCCCTTTGTTAACATTGAGTAACGAGCTCATTTCCTCTCCATATTCTAGAGTGGCCACTCATTAGAGAGGCATTTAACCAACGGGTTTTGGGATCTGATGATACGCCATAAAGTTTAGCCCTTTATGGACGTGAAATCTAAGGTAATCCCATAAACCGGCCTTATCTAACTTTAATATATAATTCTCTATACTTAGAGTGTGCTTCTTTTTTCGGATTTATGTTTACGGAGTTGTATGTGTGTGTGTGTGTGCATACATATATGAGTGTGTGTGTGTGTGTGCATACATATATGAGTGTGTATGTAGGTATGTATGTGTATTTGTTTCTATCATCCATACCAACAGTAATTGGAGTATATAGTATGAAGAAGATAAGCAAACTTATTTCAAAGAAAAACATATAATGTGATACCCTTGTGTATTTAAAAGTTGAATGAGATATCGTTGATCTTAGGTCAATGAGGATTAATCTGAGGCTAGACAACAACAACGATACTATCAGCAAGAACAATATGACCACTACACCACCAACAATGCTCGCCCACCATCACTAACATCTAAATCCACATCTTCACCACTATCAACCCACCAACTTTTGAATCCAACTGGCTACAACAGTTATCAGCATATACGCTAACGTGTGTGTGTGTGTGTGTGTGTGTGTGTGTGTGTGTGTGTGTGTGTGTGTGTGTGCGCGCGCGCGCGCGCACGTTTATATCTTAAATCAGAAGTGCGAGGGGCGAATTGTCAAAAAATCCGGTGACTCTTCAGCTAACTGCAATCATATAGTACTTTTCCTTCTTCAGTCCTTCACCTTTTCAACTCATTTTCATTATTTCATCCATAAGAATAAGACAATTTTCCGCTCCCGCAGAACATATCATTCGTGAGCCATTTTTTTTTTTTTTGTTACATATTTGCTGTGGATAATTAATCGGTGCTGCTATTTGATTTACCTTCAATTTTAAGAAGCTATCAAGTAGACATGAAAGTAGTAGTACAAAAAATAGGAGCCGTAAAGAGATTACGTTGGATATTAAACTTGATATTTTAAAGACTTGATGCAGGAGAAAAATTGAATTATATTGCCAAAATATTAAACCTTGCAGCATCTACAGTGGGAACAACATGTAACAACGGAAAGAAAATCATGTCAAATTCTAAAGAAGCTACTCTGTTAAAATGGAACAACTCTTAAGGGTATGGATCAAGGATCAGAATCGACGTGATACGCCGATGAACACGATGGTAATTCTTTGAAAAGCCAAAGTTTATAGGACGATTTGCAGAAAAGGGAAAGTGAAACTTCTAATTTAAAACCCTTTTGGGCTAGTAAAGGCTGGTTTTAAATAGGTTTAATAAGCGCATGAATTTGGACTACATAAAAATGACTGGTGAAACGGCCAGCGCTGATACAGAGGCTGCTACTAATTATCCTGAGCAATTGAAGAAAATGGTTGCTCAAGGGGGATACCCACCAGAGTAAGTATACAATATTGATAAAACTACACTTTCTGAAAGCGAATGCCTGCTACAGCTTTCATTTCTCGAAAAGAATAATCAACATCAGGATTTTAAAAGAAGGAATGGCTGACTAAGAACCTTTTCGTGGTGTGGCTCACAAACGTTTTTGTCTTGCTGTAGAACGGTATAGTGCCAGACAAAATATTTCCACCAAAGCATTGCTTCTTTTAGACAATGCACCGAGCAACCCAGGTCCTTAGATGATCTTTCTGATTATGTGAAAGTGGAAAATATCCCCAGAAATACAAATTCTTTGCTCCAGCCAATGGATCGAGGTGTGATAGCAAATTTCAAGGCATATTATATGAGAACTTTCAAACAACTTATGAAAGCAATTGACAGGAGGATAAACCAACAGTTAGAGATTTCCGAAAGAATTTCAACATATGGATACTGTGGATAATAAAGGTGAGTCTTGGAATGAAGTGAAACCGTCAACTTTGAATAGCGCTTGGAAAAATATATGGCGAGACAGTATCCATGACATTAAAAGTTTTCCTCAAGTAGAAAGTCTACATCAAATTCAGAAAAACATTGTGCAACTTGCAATGGATGTAGGATTTGAAGAAGCCTTAGAGGATGATGTTATTAAATTGCTAGTAACTGTACAAAGAGATAATACGCCATATACAACGACAAACAAGTTTGGATAAGTTCTTCACCTCTCAAGCTGATGTTCGTGATAATGAACTATAAAATAGTAAATATTGTCCCTCATCCTCCTAGTTCATTCCACAACCACAACCACCCTTACACAGTAGTCAATATCTATTGTAGTAAGAACGTACTCTTTCAATATTACAAATCTTATTAATTCCCTAATATATTCCTATTGAAATGATTCTACGTTTTTATGTGTTGTACTGCAATGTATCTTTTACTTGTTTCTGTTATTAGACTGCGGCCATGCTGAGGCACCGCTTTGAAGAATTTTATTTAGTCGAGTGAATCGACTCCAGTACTTATATATTTTAAGCCTGGTACTTATTCTTTCGGTTCTGCTGCCAAACCGAAAAGTTATGGACACATAAACACACCAACAGCGGTTGTCAAACGGTGGTGTAGGACAAACACGGACACGAAGACACACACACACACACACACACATATATGTACGTATGTATGTATGTATGTATGTATGTATGTATGTATGTATGTATGTATGTGTGTGTGTATGTATGTATGTATGTATGTATGTATGTGTGTGTGTGTGTATGTATGTATGTATGCATGTATGTATTAAGCGGAGCAGGAGGATACGCGAGGATGGAAAGGGTCACTGAAGAGGTCATATGTAACGTAAGATTTCCGGACAATGAACATTAAAATGAAATAAGAACAATAATAAACGAGTGAAGAATGAATATATAGTGCGTGTGTTTATTTGGCCAAAAAAAAAAAATGACCGTCCCGAAATATAACAATATCTGTTTCAACACACGGTTTCACATCAGGAATCTTGCAACACAAATTCAAGGGCTCCTTTCAGTTTCCGCCTACCAAATCCACTCACAAGGCTATGGTCGGCGCGAACTATAGTAGAAGTCACTTGCAGTGGGACTGAACCAAAAACATGTGGTTGGGAAGCAAGCTTCTTGCTACACAACAACATTATTTTCCCGTACAAAGGTGATCGTACTGCTTATTCTGTTGTTTTCTTGTGCTTTTTTTTAAGTCTATAAGAACACAATATTACTTGATAACATTAAAATCAATAGAAAGATTAATTTCGCATTATGGGATTTCCCGTTACGGCCTCGTTTTCACGCATGCATTGCTTCCGTGAAGCGAGAGGTTCCTTTATGCCTTGCTCAAAGCTTCTACATTTCCTATGAATTACCAGTCACACAAAAGCTGCAGTCAGGACCAAAGAAAGTGCAGTAGCCAGTAAAAAGGATCAGTTTAGCGATAGGAATATTGACTACCTATTGTTTATCTTTCACTTGTTTCAGTCAGTCGACTGCCGTCATGCTGGGGCACCACCTCGTAGGATTTAGTCGAACAAATCAACCTCAGTACTTTTTTGAAGTCTGGTATTTATTCTATTGGTTTGTTGTACCGAACCGCTAAGTTACAGGGACGTAAACAAATCAACGCCGGTTGTCAAGCGGTGTGAGTAGGCATATATATATATAATATATATATATATATATATATATATATATATATATATATATATATATATATATATATATATATATATATATATACATAAAATTTTCAAAGTGACATACAGCCACTGATCTAATAAATAGAAACATTATTTCTAAATCTCTCAAAGAGAGATATTCAGTAACAGTTCTTTAAAGTAAAGACTATTTGCCAACATATTGTAACTGTCCTGGTTGGGACGATTGTTACAGTTGTTTAGCACCAGCAAACATCGTTTCCAGCTGGCTGCGGGTATTTTGAAAATACTTCGCGGAGTGACGATTGTGCCCTGCAATAGTATAGCACTCGTTCAGCCATCTTGCCAGGGATACAGAGAAGTCATGGGATTGCAGCATGGCAGATTGTGAAGAGGTAGCCGAAGAGTTCAACTGAGCCGACAGTTGATGCTAAGTGAAGGAATCCTAGAATGTCAACGGTCAGGATTACCAAACTCTATCAAGAGATTAACTGCAACGCATCCATAGGGAAGACGTCCACGGTTGTGTAATCAGCTAATGAAAGATACTCTATGACTCAAGCTTCAAATTCAAATTTGTAATAATGGAGTTGGATGGTGACAGAGAGTTAAGGGAAACTGTGAAAGCATCGCGACCAAAGAATGTGTGTGTGTGTGTGTGTGTGTGTGTGTGTGTGTGTGTGTGTGTGTGTGTGTGTGTGTGTGTGTGTGTGTGTGTGTGTGTGCGTGCGTGCGTGCGTGTGTACATATCCGACTGGCTTTCAGACAGTTTCCGTCACCCAAATTTACTGACAAGGCATAAGTCGACCCGTGGTTATTTTAGAAGACAGTTGCCTAAGGTGTTGTGTAGTGAGACTGAACCCGAAACCATGTGCTTGAAAAGCGAGCTTCATAACTACACAGCCATACCTATGTCTATATGAAGTTTAAAAAGTGGAAATAATCGGGAGGTGGAGGTTTCCACTTTTTAGGAATTGGATTAGATGGAAGTTATAAAATCAATATTTACTTACAGCTTAAGGCGGCGAGCTGACAGAATCGTTAGCACGCCGGGCAAAATGCTTAGCGGTATTTCGCCCGTCTTTACTTCAAATTTCGCCGGGGTCGATTTTTGCCTTTCAACCTTTTGGGATCGATATACATTGGGGTCAATGTAATCGACTTACACCCATCTTCGACTTGCTAGCTTTGAACCAAAATTTGAAACCAATATTTGTACCACCAAGATAAACTAGAGATTATCACAACGATTTCACTATACAAAGGGATCTTTAGCAGTGATAAATGTCCGTGTCTGATGCTGCTGCTGTTGTTGTTGTTGTTGTTGTTGTTTAACTCCAGGTCAACTCTGATTACGTAGACCTATGAGCGAAATCTTTCAACTGTAACCATCTCGTCTTTAGTTGTATCTAAGTTGACATAGAACGTCCTTCCTTTTTAAGTCGGTGGTATGTGATTTGAGGGATTTAGCTTCTATTTCTATAAAGTGAAACAGCAACACAGAGGAGGAGGAAGGAGGAGGAGGACGAGGACGAGGACGAGGACAAGGAGGACGAGGAAGGAGGACAGGGAGGACGAGGAAGGAGGAAGACGACGACGAGGAGGACAAGGAGGACGAGGAAGGAGGACGAGGAGGAGGAGGACGAGGAGGAGGAGGACGAGGAGGAGGAGGACGGGGACGAGGACGAGGAGGAGGAGGAGGACAATGATGATGTTTCGGATGATGATGATGATGATGATGATGCAAAAGTTTCGTATGCACCCCTGACAGAGACACCGATACATTCGTATTCAACACAAAATTTCTCCAAGGGGATACCTTAGCTCCTTTCCTTTTCTTTATAGTCTTTGATTAGGTACTACGACACGCTATGGTATCTGAGCTAGGCATAACTGTCTGTCCCCGCCAAGGTTCACGTCGTCCAGGATCATGCCTCACCGACCTCGACTTCCAAAATGACATCGTACTCGTCTCACATACAATCACAAATGCTCAAACTCTCCTCACAGACCTGAAGTTAGCTGCCATTGAAGTTGGTCTCTCAATAAACCACTCAAAGACAAAGATCATAATCATTAGTGAAAATACTAGTGTGGATGACCTAACACTTTCTTCAAGGCCCATTGAATCAGTTGCCGATTTCTGTTACCTAAATTCTCGTATTCGCTCTACCAGTACAGATGTTAACATTCGTAAAGCGATAAAATGGTCAGCATCCAATAAGTTATGGCAAGTTTGGAAAGCACCACAACTGTCACTGACTTAAAACTATGACTGTTTCGCGCTACAGTAGAATCTGTTCGCTGCTACGGCTCTGAATACTGGCCTCTTACGGTGGCACAAGAGTGCTCACTAGATGGCACATACATTCGACTTCTGTCATGGCCTTTAACATCTCTTAGTCGACCATATATCAAACAAGTCACTATATGGATCTTTAACGCCCGTCAGCCAAATACTCAAACACAGATAATCAAAGACGGCTAAAATTCGCAGGCCACTGTTTTCGTCGAACAAATCAGCCCGTTACTGAAGGTTTTTTTTTTAAAACCCCGTGGGGTCGTTCGATCCTGATAGTCAAACCCACATGGTACATGTCCGTGAATTTATGCAGGACACAGAACATTTGCGCGCACAATGTCATTTCGCACAGCCTGAAGTGAATTGGAGTCGACGTCTACAAGAAATGTGGCGTAGATTAAAGAAAAGATGATGGTGATGAAGGTGTGTGAAGAGAGAAAGTGAGAAAGAGAGAGAGAGAGATGCAGACAGACAGAGTAGAGACCGGAGTGCTGGGAGAGTGTAAGTGGAGCTGAGTTTAAATAAAAGTGGGGAGGAAGGAAAAGTATGGATAGTGGGAAGGTATGAAGAGTAGCATAATCTATGACATCACAATGTTTTAAGGTGTTTTTGAAGGTAATGATCAACTGAAAATCTCTCCATTCTAATTAGTTCGATAAATGAATGTAGATATTTCAATAGCCATCAGTATGTTATATTTGATGTATATACACCCGTTGACAGGCAAACTACTGCGGTTTTCGTCCAAGATAAAATCTTTTAAAGATGTGCTGAGTTTAAAAATACAATATATATTGTAGAGACGCGGAAAAATCGTCCTGGCAGCATCTTGCAAGAATGCCAGATGCATTTCGGCCTTCTTGGGCCTTGTCACTGATGTGTACTCGCAGTCAGCTACATGCTTGGACGAGAGTTATTGCCTCGGATACACTGGAAACAGTGAATAAAACATTCACTAGTATTGTCAATAGCAGCCGGGTTTGCGTTCATTGGATTACTTATTCGATCAAGTACACATAGCCCTATCTCCTTTAAATCACATTTTTATCATATCAAATAAAGAAAAGCCACAATAGACAATGTAATTCCTAGACCTACCCGTATAAAGACGTGATGGTTACGGTTACTCGATCAGGATTGACCTGAGGCAAAAAGACAACAACTGTTATAGTTGGCTCTTCAGGGTGAGTGTAACAAAACGTAGATTTATTTCGAGAATAACCTACCTTAAAGTCCGACTGATGAACATATTTGAATAAGCAAAATATTAGAGTAGCAGACGGTTGGCTGTTGAGTGATGGAAACATGAAGACAGTGACTAAAGCAGCAATGGGTGCGGAGGTGAGAGGGAGAAGGGGTAAAAATAAGAGTTATAAATGAGGACGATGTAAAACAGTAGCTTAGCTGAGAGGTTTAGGGTTAGGGTTAGTTTTTAGGGCGATGTTTTTATGGTGGGAGCGGTACTTTTGGGTCGGCTGTATAAACCTGTGTAGGCTTAAGGACCCAAAGAGGGGCGGAAAATTCAAGGGCTACTCGAGTGGCACACACTCTAACTAGGCAACTGATGCGAAATGTGTTAAGGATTTGAGATGAGCGGTCCAAAATAATAATAAAGGAAATAATTATCAAGGGAAGACGGGGGAAATAGTTCGAATTTTATGTGATTGCGAAGGAGAGGAAATCCAGAGAAAATTTTGGGCATTGAAATCAGAATAAAATTATTTGGGCGAGTGATCAAATTTGTTTAGTATCGACGAAATTTGATTAGTATCAATGAAATTTGAATAATATCATCGACATTAACCAAATTTGAAGTGGAAAACAGAATGACTGGAAAAGTTCAGTAAGTGTTAAAGAGATGTGCAATTGTAGGGGATATATGGAAGTATATGCTATTTAGTTGTTCATATTATTATTATATTCCCGATACAACAAACAAATGCCATATAAGGGTGACCAGTCGGCTGATATGGTGCGATCTACACTATATTTGTTCACCAGACGTACATTGCTCTGATCCAATTGAGAATGACACGACGTTCTTAAACATACCGTGAAAAATCGTATTGAGTAAAATATTGTAGTCTTGGAATTCCTCTGCAATCCAGTCTTTTCCTGTATGCCTGTTATTGAAGTTGCTGCTGTTGCTGCTGCTGTTGTTGTTGTTGTTGTTGTTGCTGCTGCTGCTGCTGCTACTGATATTATTTAACCCTAGGTCATCCCTTACATGTTGACCAT
Source organism: Octopus bimaculoides (assembly GCF_046866305.1). Taxonomy (NCBI): domain Eukaryota; kingdom Metazoa; phylum Mollusca; class Cephalopoda; order Octopoda; family Octopodidae; genus Octopus; species Octopus bimaculoides. The sequence continues at coordinate 31,139,686 of NC_142941.1, read as the reverse complement.
GTACCTACATTTGTACCTTGTAGTGTAGGTCCTTGGGCTAATGAATTTGTTGATGTAAAGGAATTTTATGACAGTGACTGGAGGCAATTATTCTGTTGGTTTTTAATGAAATTCTGTAGTTGAGACAACTGAAATCAATAGCGGAAATAGAACGGCGGTCTCTGCTTCTATAAAGGAAAATAATCAAAGTTTAAGTATTTATAAAAAGTTGTGGGAACATTTGAACATTTGCTAATCATTAGCGTCAAACAAAATATTTTGTGGTACTTCTTCGACTTATGCAGCTGTCAGTTTTGCCTTTCATTCCCTGAGTATCGAGAAAATAAAGAACTAGTCAAGTACTGGGGTCGATGCAATCGATTTGATCTCTCCCCTCAGCAGAAGTGGCAAAGATAAGGTAACTATAGGAGCAGAAGTAGCAGTAGCAAGACCACCAGCGGCAACAACAACACCAACAATAGCGAGGTGTAACGATAGAGGTATTCGTTGTTGCATTTGTAACGGAATGTAACGGCTCTTGTCGCAATAGAAGGCTGCGTGTTCGAATCACTTCGGGGTCGCTAATTGTAACGGTTGTTGTTATTGTAACGGCATGCTGTAAGATGTGAAAGATGAACGAAGAACAATGAACGAAGTTGTAAAGAAATATTTATTTACTGTTACTTTAATATATGCCATACCACGACGGGTAGGCAAGTGTAATAGTATAACACAGTTCATAAAGCATGCAAGGTAAAGAAAGTTAATTTCGGCCTGTATGTGTGCGTACACGGTCTCATAGTAGTATACAGAGAGATATAGTAATGTTTCAGAGAAAAGAGTGTGTTAGTGAAAGTGAGAGTGGTGGGACGAAACAACTGCTTCGTTGGTGAGTTACCGTAGTTGTCCCTTTGTGCCTTTTCCTTCAGGGACGGCGTTTTGTTCATCCGGTCAGCCAGACTCGATTCTCATTAATTGACTTTGGCTTACGGAGGTCTTGTTTTCATAACTATCCAAAACCAGCCAGAAGGATCGACATATTGTTGAGAACAACAGATTTCGTTGGCGGTCTGTTATCTCTATTCTAGCTTTTGGTGGCCTAGAAGAGGTTAGAAGGATCAAGTGGCAAAGATTTTACTCTGCTTAGCGAAGGCATCTGGCAAATGTAACTGCTGTCACTCACAGAAAAACTATTGTTTTACCGTGAGAAAAGTGCTGTTGAACTGTTAAGTGAAAGTTGGTTATCGAGGATAGAATCCATGCCATGCCAGCATGAAGTTACTACAGAGGTTTCTTTAGATGGAGTACTCTTCACAAGGGAATTATATGGTTTATCCTAGAAGGTGAATGGTGAAAAATTAGAAAACACCCTCGATTTAGGAAAATTGAGAGGAAGAAAAGCCGAGCTTGCGTTTCATCCTGAAACCCTAGCTAAGATGACAGTTATATATCGCTAGAAACAGTGATAAAATTCGCTTCGTGAGTTTAACCGTCACCTAGAGATGGCCACGAATGTACAGATAGAAAAAGCCCTTCGCGATGCATGGCAATATATCGGGTATATCGAGAGCAACGCAGTTCGGTGGAACCGCGGTCCTATTTAAGGCTGAGATTCTCGGAGTACAACATACAGTGGTCACTCGTCCGACACGAGAACTTCACTATATTTCCCGTTTGTTTGGGAAGAAGGGCAGTAAAAATAACAACACAAAGAGTCCTATCAGAGCTAGACTACTGATGGATATTGGAATACATTATGTTGAGAGAACGCGAAACATTATTGGATTGCAAAAGATTTATAAACGTGCACAAACGTTTCCAACTGTCGGAGAGGTATCGACTTGATTTTGCGAATGCACCACTGTGAACTTGGGCAAACAGCATCGAATCATACAGAATATTCTAGACAGAGTATTCTGTAGGCCAGTAGATACGGTTAGCATAAAATGTCCACATTTCGAAGTTGTCGGTTACACGGGTCACAAATTTGTGATCTGTACGGTCGACCTTGATGAGCTGCTAGACAGGGACCCAGTTACTGGAAACTGAACGCATTTTTTCGGCGTGTCAAGTTTACGGAGACAGGATTATAGAATTAGTTAAGAGGGAGTTGACGGGAGTGACCGTCGGCAACTGATTGAGATTATGAATCGATAAGGTTTATAAACCGATATGGTTTAGTCAGGAAATGGTGACAGAACATTTTAGAATAGAGGGACAGCTAGTTAGAAATCTCAAAGAAGTATTTTGGAAAGCTATATACAGACGTACACGCGGCGAAATTGGCCCTTGATCAATTCTTCATGAAGGTTGCATTGTCAGAACCAGGGTACGTGCACTAAGACATGAGGGAACTAAAGTCATTAGATAGGCCCTGGAAATGGTGCCGGCAAAGGTGCCACGTGTCAACAAAGCCACAATTCAGTCTTTGACCAATCCGGATGGGTGCGTGCTGTACGATTCCAAGCAGACGCGTGGGGCCTTTCCCAGGGTACTTCTCAAATGTTTGGGGTGGACGGTGAACGGAAAACGGGGGTGAATTTTATCGCCTACCTCGACGTCTTTCCGCGTTCTCTCAGTTGGGAACGCGGAATTATGCGAAAGGCCGATAACAGCTAATAAAATACAGCGATGATTGGCTGCACGAGGGAGAAGTCACCAAAGCTGGATGGACTGCCCTACGAGTTTTATCTCCATATGCCAAACGTGTTCGGGCAGATGTCAGTTGCAACTAGTAGCAGAACGGAAGAATTGCCAGTTTTGCAAAACGAGTTATGGTGACACTATTGAGAAACGACCCAAATAAGGTAGATGATTTTAACAACTTCATGCCAATAAATGCAGAACTGACGATTTTGACCGAAATGTTAGCAAAGAGTTTGGCACTGCTCATCGATGATCTGCTAAGACACACAGACATGTGCATCCCAAACAGATCTATCCACGATGACTTCCATCTCACGCGATACATCATAGAAAGAGTGGGTAAAGAACCTGATAGGTAGTCGAAAACATTCGATAGGATTAGCCATCAATACTTGACGGCTGTACTCACGGCGGTTGATTGCGATCCTGTCTTCAGAGGTTGGCCTACTGAAGTGCATAGCGACATTTACTCAGTGGTGAGAGTAACTGGATCTATCGGAACCGTTCAGTATCATGCGCTTGAGCCACTATTGCAGAAGTTAGAGGTTTCGTGGAGTATTCCTGTGAACTAGGATGTGGGAGAACTGTCTGCATATGAGGATGGCATCCCCATTTTAGCGTCGGACACCAAATACATCGAGGTGATCGGCACAGCTCTGAGAATGTATGAAGCGGTGACAGGAACAAGAATTAACCAGAAAATCTTGGCGGGTCTGGAGAGGTAGATCCATGCCACCCGACAGCGTCGTGAAGCGCTAGACGAATCGGTTGAATTGCTCGGGGTACAGTTTGATATAGATCAAGTAAACAAGAATTGGGGCGTGGTGACGAGTAGAGTGATAAATCACATCCAGAAATGGACCGAGTGGAAGCTATCCCTGAACAGACGTACGGAATTGGTGAATGCCACATTGCATCCATCATCTTTTAACGCCTGACTGTTGTGCTTGCCCTGTTTCAAGGCCGACCAAACTGGAGCGCTTGTTCTTCCACTTTCTCTGGAGGAGACAGGTTCCGCTGGTCAGATCGCCGCAATGTACAGCGACATCTGCTCGGTGGTAAGGGTGACTGGCCACCTATCGGAACCAGTCAGTATCACACTCTCGGTGCTTTAAGATCGTCTCTTCGCGTCTCTTTTGTGGATATTGAGGGTCGAGCCACTACAACAGAAGCTATAGTCGTTGAGAGGCAGCTCACGCGAACTGGGATGAGAAAGATCTTTATCGGCATTTGGGGACGACGTAAATTTAATGGTGTTAGAACCAAGTTCATTCAAGTACATCGGGGTGATCGGCACCGCTCGAAAACTTCAAGGCACTGATGGAAGCTACAATCAATCAAGATAAATGGTGAAGCTGCAATTCAGCACCCGAAGAGATAGGTCCATGCCGTCCAGCAGCGTCATGGAGAGATAGATGGACGGACCAGTTAAATTGCTCGGTGTCTGGTTTGGTTCAGATCTCTAATTGGAGACAGAGGACAAGGTGACGAACACGGTGACCAATCTCATCTAAAAATGAGTCAAGAAGTTATCCCTGAAACGTTAGGCAGAGGTAGCGAACGCCCACATCGTATCCGTCGTCTAGTATACTTGGCGTCGTGCCTTGCCCCAGTTCAGACTGGAGCATCTACTCTTCCGCTTTTTTGTAGAAGGGACAGGTCCGCTGGTCAGATACTCAATTTGCTCGCCACACCGCGAAGTTGAGTTACTGGGCATGATAATGATGCGCAGATATGCACAAAGGCTGCGTCATCTCTTACAATTCTTTGACATTGAACAGATGGGATTGACGTTTGTGTCAAACGCATTTTTCTACAACTCATCTCTCTGAAAATTGTCGTCCTGAATAAGGCAAAAATCGAGACAGAGCGCTCGGTATCTGAAATGTTGTGAAGGGTAATGTGGTCGGTGGAAGTTTCATGTTGGAATTCTAAAGGGAATTAGTGGTAGACAAACGCCACAGCAGTCTAGGAGAATTTCAAGTCAACGACGAAAACCAGCCGACTTGTCTGTTCGGGAGACTTTCAGGCCGGAGCCCTTAGATAATTTTCAAAAATCCCTAACCAGACAGGCCAGGGGGCATTGCCGGTCCGAGATAAACTCTACAAGTATGACAGTGTCGTCAGCCGTGCCTGTCCGAGATGTACGCAGAGGGATGAAACCGTTGTGCTCACACTCGTCCAGTGCCCGAGCTTAACTGGTAGAGTTATGTCGAAAAGCAACTATCACATAGAGGATGGATTCGGCTTCAACTGTGAAGATCGTCCTGTTCCGTTCCTTTGGTCTGGAAAGGTAGGCAGTCCTGTGACTTTATCAAAAGAGGCTGAGTGGTGGATGATATTGAAGCGGGTGCAGCCAGGTACCTTCTTCTTTGGCCAAGCCGACATCAACTTTTTCAAGTTTCACCTAAAAAGGAACATATAGGCGGATAGGGAAGTTAAAATTTGATAGAAGATGCGAATGAGAGTGATGAACATGGTCCGACTAAATGGTCTTGTGCTGAGCATACGCCTGAAGACTGGAGAACAGTCGAGAGAGGGAGCACCAGCCTTATTGGCTACGGTGACCGTGGTTTTGTGGGGCTTCCTCCAGTAGCCCAGGGAAGACTTTCACCACCTTTGATGGAACTGTTTGAATTTTATATTTTCTTTGTTTTTTGGTTTTTCCCATTTTTATATTCTCTTTTAAGTAGTCCTACATTGTATCGTCAGTACTGGGCAGCCAGTGACAATATGATTTATTGTTTCTTCTCCATCTCCACGAGACAATATGATTTATTGTTTCTTCTTCATCTCCACATATTCTGCAATTTTCATTACATGTTTTTGGTAAGTTCTGGTGGGAAGGCTTTCATCTTGTGCTGCAATTAAAAATCCTTCAGTCTCTCTTTTGAATCCTGAGCTTCTCAGTCATTGTAGAGATTTTGCTTTGTTTATTTCTTTTCTGTTTAGCTTAACCCAATATTTGCCATGAATGGGCTTTTCTTGCCATCGTTTTATCATCATCTGTTGCTGTTCTAGTTTTAGTTTGGATTTCAGTTGTTTTACAGCTTTTGTTGTTTCCTCTTTTTCTTCATAGTTGTTAGCTACTATGACTTCTTTTTTGTATTTGTCAGCTTCCTTAAAGACTGAAAACAGTTTTTTGTTTTGTTCGTGTTTTGTGGTTATCTTTATTAGTTTTCCTTGCTTCTGAAGTAGATATTTCTGTAGTCCTATGGTGATTATTTTGTAATAGTTTTCAAGCCGTATAACGCCAGTATCACCTTCGATACGTTGTATACATGTTGTTGTTGTTGTTGTTGTTGTTGTTGTTGTTGTTGTTATTATTGTTGTTATTATTATTATTCAAAGCGGCGAGCTAACAGAATCGTTAGCACGATCGACGAAATGTCTAGCGGTATTTCGCCCGTCGCTACGTTCTGAGTTCAAATTCCGCCGACGTCGACTTTGCCTTTCATCCTTTCGGGGTCGATAAATTAAGTGCCAGTTGCCTACTGGGGTCGACTGGGATCTAACCGATTGGCCCCCTCTCCCAAATTTCAGGCCTTGTGCCTATAGTAGAAAGGACTATTATTATTATTATTATTATTATTATTGTTGTTGTTGTTGTTGTTGTTGTTGAGTGAGAGAGCAGTGCATGCCATCAAAGTAACACTGGGGTAAAATATACGAATCCCAGTATACCCATCATGACTACCCGTCTGATAAAGGTATACCTGGCACATGCATCACAACCATATGTGCACGACATAGTGATCTCATATCAAGATAAACAGCGCATGACCTTGCAGATGGGGTCCAGTTAGAATTTTCTTTAGGTTGAGTAGCCCAGCCTGCTCAAAAGGTCCCTGAATAAGGGTTGTTTAAGAATGTTGAACGAAACACCCGTGTTTCCAAAGGTGAATTATCCAAACCCCAAAGAATTCTTCTCAGTACATGGCTATGATGCTCCCCGCCCCACTACTTCTGCTCGTGATCAGAGATGCACATAGCGTCAGCCACTAAGGGACATGCTCAACTGGTTACGGTCAAACAACAGACAAGCAAATCTGTGGTATTGAGCAGAATATTTGCTGTAGCCCATCTTTTATACCATTATTATTATTATTATTATTATTATTATTATTATTATTATTATCATTTACTTTTAATCTGCACGTTTGTTACAACCAAACATGTAGATTAAAAGTAAATAATATTATTAGTAAATAATATTATTAGTAAATAATATTTTTATCTTCCCTATTGAGGATTACACACTGTTAATCTCTTTTTTTCTTTTTTCTTCTTTTTATAATTTTTTCTACAAAACCCTCACAACTACACACATACATACACACTTTTTTGTTTTGTCCTGTGATGTCCATAATGTTTTTCTTCATGTAAACCCTTGTGGTTAATAAAGAAATCATCATCATCATTATTATTATTGTTGTTGTTGTTGTTGTTGTTGTTGTTGTTGTTGTTGTTGTTGTTGTTGTTGTTGTTGTTGTTGTTGTTATTATTATTGTTGTTATTGTTGTTGTTGTTGTTGTTGTTGTTATTATTATTATTATTATTATTATTATTATTATTATTATTATTATTATTATTATTATTATTATTATTATTATTATTATTATTATTATTATTATTATTATTATTATTATTATTCAATAGTCATTATTACGTGCTTTCACTGCACTACCGAGCACAGCTCTGTGTGCCTTGGGTATGTGCTGTGGTTTGTTGTGGTGTCCTTATTTTCACTGTATTGAAAGTGTTTTACGAAGGATGTGTGTGGTGCCTAGTAGTACTATTTTCTGTATGTTATATACACTTGTTAGTCCTGGTATTTTTGTTATGTATTTGAATATTCTTTATATCATAACTAATGCGCCCACTGTGATATTATTATTATTATTATTCAGTAGTTTTATTTTTATAACGTACTTTCACTTCACTACCGAGCGCAGCTCTGTGCGCCTTGGGTATGTGCTGTGGTTTGCTGTGGTGCTCTTATGTTTACTGTATTGAAAGTGTTTTGCGTAGAATGTGTGCAGTACCCAGTAGTGCAATTTTCTGTATGTTATATATATTTGTAAGTCCTGGTGTTTTTGTTATGTATTTGTCTGAATATTTTTTTATTATACCTAAGGCACCTACTATGATAGGAATTGTTTCTGTTTTTAGATTCCACATTCGAGTTATCTCTATTTCCAGGTCTTTGTATTTTGAAAGTTTTTCCATTTCTTTTAGAGAAACGTTGTCATCTGCTGGTATTGAAACATCAATTAGAAGGGATTTTTTTCCTTCATGGTCTTTGACAACTATATCTGGTCTATTTGCCTTAATTTCTCTATCTGTGTGTATTGGCATATCCCAGAGTATGGTTGCTTTCTCGTTTTCTGTGACCTTTTCTGGCGTGTGTTTATACCATCTTTTTTCTGTTGCTATTCCATAATGTTGGCATAGCTTCCAGTGTATATAGGTCCCAGCTCTGTCGTGTCTGTGAATATATTCCTTCTTAGCCAGGACTGGGCAGCCAGAGATAATATGATTTATTGTTTCTTGTCGATCTCCACATATTCTACAGTTACTTGTTATATTTCTTTTCATTATGTATTTTTGGTAATTTCTGGTGGGGAGGCTTTGGTCTTGTGCAGCAATTAAAAATCCTTCAGTCTCTGCTTTGAGTCCTGAGCTTCTCAGCCATTGCTGGGATTTTTCTCTGTCTATTTCTTTCGCATTTAGTTTAGCCCAGTATTTACCATGTAGGGGCTTTTCTTGCCATCGTTTTATCATGGTCCGTTGCTGTTCTAGTTTTAGTTTGGATTTCATTTGTTTTATAGCTTTTGTTGTTTCTTCTTCTTCTTCTTCGTATTTGTTAGGTAGATTGATTTCTTGTTTGTATTTGTCAGCTTCCTTAAATACTGAAAACAGTTTTTTGTTTTGCTCGTGTTTTGTGGCTATTTGTATTAGTTTCCCTTGCTTCTGGAGTAGGTATTTTTGCAGCCCTATGGTGGTTATTTTATAATTATTATTATTATTATTATTATTATTATTATTATTATTCTTATTATTATTATTATTATTATTATTATTCAAGGCGGCGAGCTGGCAGAATCGTTAGCACGCCGGCAAAATACTTAGCAGCATTTCGTCCGTCTGCACGTTCTGAGTTCAAATTCCACCGAGGTCGACTTTATCTTTCATCCTCGAGAGGATGAGCACTGGAGTCACTGTCATCGTCTTAGCCCCTTCTCCGAAACTGCAGGCCTTGTGCCAAAATTTGAAACCATTATTATTATTGTTGTTGTTTTTGTTGTTGTTGTTGCTATTGTTGTTGTTCTTATTACTTTTAATCTACATCTTTGTAACAGTCACTTGCCGAGACACACCCAGCATCCTGGGGCGAGTGAAGGATAAGAGATGTTACAATATGGCTGAAAGCTTGGGAAGGGGAGGTAGCGAAATATCTTCATGTAATACAACACAGACATTTAAATGGATAGGGTTTTCTAAGGATGTGGGCAGTACTTGTCAGCACAATCTTTTGAATTTCTTTGAGACGTGGTTCTCCTGGGATCTTATCTAGATGTTTCTGACATCCCTTTTTTATCATACCTAGAATACCTACAATAACAGGAATAGTTCTCGTGTTTAGATGTCACATTTTTTGTATTTCAATTTCCAGGCCCTTATATTTACTTAGTTTGTCAAATTCCTTGACAAATATATTTTTATCAGTGGGAACACTTACATCTATTAGTCCACAAGTGTTTTCTTCCCTGTCTTTAATAATTATGTCTGGTCGATTAGTGTTGACTGGAAAATCCCAGAGGATAGTGACATTTTTATCATCAACGACTGGCTCAGGATGATGTTCATACCAGCAAGCAAGAGTGCTGATTTTGTAGCGTTTACATATTTTCCAATGTAAATACTGTCTTACCCTATCGTGGCGGTTTTATATTCGTTTGGTGTCAACACAGGACATCCCGAGTCGAGATGGTCTATTGTTTCGTCAGATGTATCACAGAATCTGCATTTAGGGCTAGAACCATTTTGAAGAAGGTTAGCTTGATAGTTTTTTGTGAGCAAGCTTTGGCCCTGTGTGACCAATATGAAACCTTCAGCCTCTGCTTTCAGTTCTGAACTTCTCAGCCACTGATGGGTCGCTGCTTGATCTACATCAGCATTTCGACTTCGAAGTATATACCGTCCTTGTAGAGGCTTCTGGCTCCATCGCCCCTCAATTTGTTTCTGCCCATACTTTTTGCAGTCTGCTTGATCCATTATGCTTTGGTTTCAGGTTCTTCAACTATTTTAGGGTCAATGCCAAGTTCCCTTGCGAATTTACAAGCTTCCTTTGACAATCGAATGTGACTTTTTTGCTGCTTTGGTGTTTGCAGACAAGTCATTGCGTCCAGTCCACTGTACAGGATAAGTCTTTTCTAGTCAGGCACAAGGCCCGAAGTTTTGAGGGAGGGGGCCAGTCAATTAGATCGACCCCAGTAGGCAACTGGTACTTAATTTATCGACCCTGAAAGGATGAAAGGCAAAGTCGACCTCGGCGGAATTTGAATTCAGTACGTGAAGACGGACGAAATACCGCTAAGCATTTCGCCCGGCGTACTATTGTGGAGGTCTTATAGTACAGTTCTGCCTGTATCATTCCTCTTCCCCTATTACTTCTAGGAAGGTACAGACGGTCAACGTCTGCTTTTGGGTGGTGCATGTTCTTAGAAGTTAGTATTTTTCTTGTCTTCCTGTTCAGGCGTTGGAGTTCTGTAAGATTCCAGTTAATGATGTTAAAACTACATTGGACTACTAGAAGTGCCAGGGTGTTAATGGTATCGATGTAACTTTTAGAGATGTGTTCAGTTTTAGTATGAGTTTATTATTATTATTATTATTATTGTTATTATCATTGCTGTTGTTGTTGTTGTTGTTGTTGTTGTTGTCGGCGCTACGTAAGTTAGGATTTTGTTGTGGCTTTTTGAAGGTTCTTGACTGTTTTGTTTGTTTTTGTTTCCTGAACCTCTTTTGGTGTGCAGAAGGGGTTCTTTTGTTGAAAGTTCTCCCTTTTAGGGGCGAATTTTGGACTTTTTGTCCATTAAAATATTTTTTGCTTTTCGTCAAATGAAGAACAAGATGGCTCCCTCTGTCGAGGGGAGTGGCAATGGCTGTTCTGACGACCAGTACTGCGAAGGTTTCCCCCCTCTGAACAGCACAAGTACCAACACCACTAACAGCACCAGCACCACCATTAACATGGAAAATAAGAAAAAAGTCAGGTAAACACCGCTAACACCAACATGAACACAGACAAAAAAAGAAAAGTCAAACAGGAACAACAACGACAAACCAAGCGGTAACGGTTTCACCTCAGCGGCGAAACAAACCAGGCAATTAATTCAGTTAACTATCGATGACTTAAAAAATGTAAATGGGTTGTTAAGGAAGTAAGAGAATAATATCTTCCTTAACACCCCACAAGAACTGGTAGAGGAAACGCAGAAAAAAACAAACAAAAACGTTGATCTACAGAACATTAAATATTTAAAAAAAAGAGTAGAACGAGCGACTCAACAGCAATTGGAAATAGCATTAAAGCCAATATAAACAGGAAAACATATGTGACGCGTGGGAGACGCTTCGGCACTGTAGATGTGCGTTTTGCAACAGAGGAAGAAGCAAAATAGCATTCCACAATGCCACTAAAAACTGAAGAATTCCTGCTCGTGCCAATATACCTGAGTCGGCGCGTTACAAAAATAAAAATTGGGGAGGTGTCCCACGAAATAAATATATGCTGGCTGGTAGCGGCTGTCCTCTTTGATATAGAGGATACCGCCACAATACTGGAGGTGCATAAATTGCACCAACAAAATTGGACGGGTCAGGGATTGGAGCTCCTCGTTCAAATTGACCAAGAAGCCCTAAATTTTATCCTTAACTTTATAAACTTACCGGACGGTGCGAGACTACACGTAGCCGTGGAGGGCAGGAGGCCGAGGTGCTACTTTTGTGAAAGCGTTCAGCACCTCATGGTCGACTGCCCCAAATACAAAGAGATGCGACGGAAGCAACAAGAGCAGATGTGTGGTGTTCGAACCGAAACAGAAGTTTGCGGCTTTTCAGCGGCACTTTGCTCGTCTGTTCGGGATGAATGGTAGGACGAACAACAGGGCAGACTTCGGTGTGTACCTGGTCGGACTGCCACGACTCTCGGCGAGCGAGGCGGAGAGCTGCGAAAGGCCGATAACAGCTGCGGAGATACAGGAAGCGATAAAGAGTTGCACGAGAGGTAGATTGCCACGAGCTTTATACTTCGATGCCAGACTTGTTTGCGGGCCTCTTGGCAAACGTTTACTGCAACTAGCAGCAGAATGGGAGAATCCCCACTTTTGTTTGTCGAAGGGCGGTGGCGCTGCTGAGAAAGAACCCAAACAAGGAGGACGTGACAAAAAATTTCAGGCCCATTACTCTGCTCAATGCAGTGTTGAAGATTTTGGCCAAGGTATTAGCAAAGAGATTGGTGCTTATCGTGACAAGCTAGTTGGCGAGGTGCAAACATGCGCCATCCCAACCAGGACTATTCAGGATAACCTCCATCTTGTGCGCTACATCATAGAGAGGGTGGGTAACGAAGCTGGCATGGGTGGGGCTCTGATCAATTTAGATCAATCTAAAGCCTTTGATAGGGTCGACCATCAATACTTGGCAGCTGTCCTCAAGGCAGCCAGTTTCGGTCCAGTTTTCCGCGGTTGGATCGCTGCTTTGTACAGCGGCATCTGCTCGGTTGTTCAGTTGAATGGTCACCTGTCGGAGTTATTCAGCATCTTGCGTTTGGTCAGTCAAGGGTGCCCACTCTCCTCCTTTCTGTATGTACTGAATCTTGAGCCATTACTGCGGAAGTTGGAGGCTTTGAGGGGTGTCTCGCGTGATCTAGGATGTGGGAGATGTGTGTCTGCTTACGCTGATGGTGTCACCGTCATAGTGTCGATCCACAGGCATATAGACCTGATTGGCGAAACACTACAAGTATATGAAGCGGTGACAGGAGCAAATATTAACACGGAAAAGTCAATGAGCTTGCAACTCGGCACCTGGAGAGGCATGTCCATGCCATCCAACAGCGTTGTTGGGTGCTGAACAGACAGTCTCGTTAAGCTGCTTGGAGTCTGGTTTGGTCCGAACTTCCAGGTGGAGAAAAATTGGGAAGAGCTGACGAGCAGGGTGGCAAATCCCACCCAGAAATAGGCCAAGAGGAAGCTATCCCTGAAAGGTCGAGACGAGGTGGCGAATATGTACATCGCATCCATCATCTATTACCGTTTGACTGTCGTCCCTTGTCCTGTTTGCTGGTTGACCAAGCTGGGGTGCCTACTCTTCCACTTTCTGTGGAAGGGGCGCGTTCCACCAGTCAGGCGCTCCATCTGCTGTTAACAGACGATGAATGGAGGGCTGGGCATGCCGTGGTTACTGATGCGCAGACATGCGCTGAGATTGCAGCATCTCCAGCGTTTCTTTGATGGTGAGTAGGTATGGTCACCGTTTGTAAGAGACACTTTTCCACAGCTCGTCTCTTTGACTGAGCTGCAATCCTGAATTAGGCGTAGACCAAGGAGGAGCGCTTGGCACCTTGAGTGCCGTCAAGTGCTCACACGTCTCCGCCAGGCGGGCAATGTGGTTGGTGGTAAATCCACTCTAGCATTCTATAGAGGGCTAATGGAGAGAAACTGTAGGTGCCGATGAAGATCAACTAACCGGTCTGCTTCAGAGAACTTTCAGGCCTGGGCCTATGGATAACTTCCAGAAATCCCTTGCCTGGCAGTGCTATCAATTAAGAATATTGTAACTGTAACTTGTAACTGGAATAGCTAGAGAAGTGATACCTATTATGACATTTTTTTTTTTGCATTCAGCTCTATTTTAAGTACTAATCTAATATTCCTTCCTTAGCTTCTCTTTCATTTGTGTGTTTTAGCATATCTAGTTCATTGATTCCTAAGTATTTGTATGTCTGAGTTTGGTCTAGTTCTCTTATTTCATCATCATCATCATCATCATCATCATCATCATCATCAACATCACCACCACCACCACCACCACCGCGGCATCTGCTCGGTCATACGGGTGAACGGCCATCTATCGGAACCGTTCAACATCTCGCGTTCGGTTCGCCAAGGGTGTCCTCTCTCCTCCCTTCTGTATGTATTGACTCTCGAGCCATTACTGCGGAAGTTGGAGGCTTTGAGGGGCGTCCCGCGCGATCTGGGATGTGGAGGGAGCGTGTCTGCCTATGCCGACGACGTCACCGTGATGGTGTCGAGCCACAGGTATACTGACCTGATTGGCGAGACACTAAACGAGTATGAAGCGGTGACAGGTGCGAAAATTAACACGGAAAAGTCAGTGGAATTGCAACTAGGCACCTGGAGGGGCAAGTTCATACCGTCCAACAGCGTCGTAGGGTGCTGGACAGACGGACCCGTTAAACTGCTCGGGGTCTGGTTCGGTCCGGACCTTCTGGGAAGAAGTGGCCAACCTCACCCAGAAATGGGCTGAGAGGAAGCTCTCCTTGAAAGGTCGAGCGGAGGTGGCGAATGCGTACATCGCATCCGTCATCTATTACCGTTTGACCGTCGTCCCTTGTCCCAACCGCTGGTTAACCAAGATAGTACGCTTGCTCTTCAACTTTTTGTGGAAGGGTCAGGTACCACTGGTCAGGCGCTCCATCTGCTGTCAACAGCCGCTGAACGGAGGCCTTGGCATGCCGTGGTTGCTGATGCGCAAACATATGCTCAGGCTACGACATCTCAAGCGTTTCCTGGACGGTGAACAGGTGTGGTCGCCGTTCGTCAGACGCGATTTTCCGCAGCTCGTTTCTTTAACAGAGCTGCAATCCTGGATCAAACGTAGACCGAGAAAGGGCACTTGGCACCTCGAGTGCCACCAAGCTCTCACCGCCCTCAGTCAGGCGGGCAGTGCGATCGGTAGTAGCTCCACTCTAGCGTTCTGTAGAGGGTTAGTGGAGGAAAAGTGTGACGACGTTCTCGGGGAAACTCTAGGCGTCGAGGATAATCAGCTAAACAGTCTGTTCAGGAGAACTTTCGGGCCGGGGCCCATTGATAATTTCCAAAGGTCCCTCGCCTGGCAGTGCTACCGAGGTGCGCTACCTGTTCGAGATAAACTCTACCGGCACGGAAGTGCCGTCAACCGGGCCTGCCCGAGGTGCGCTCAGGACGACGAAACCGTTCTGCACGCCCTCGTCCAGTGCCCGAGCATTGCTGACCTGTGGGTTTATATCGAACAGCTACTGTCACGTGTAGGACGGATCCGGCTATCAGCTGAATCCATCGTGAGGATTGACCCGCCGACCTCCTTTAACCGGGAGGGCAAGGCAATTTTCCTATGCCTAGTGGCTGTAGCGAAAGAGGTGATATGGTGGACCCGTTTGAAAGGGCTAAAGACAGACACTTTCCTCTTTGGCCAAGGCCTCATCAACTTTTTCAAGTTCCACTTGAAAAGGTAGATGAGAGTAGAGAGGGAAGTGCTGTCTCATAGCAAATTCGTTGAAAGATGGGTGACTGTTGGAAGAATGGCCAGTATAAACGGACCAATTCTGAGAATACACCTGTAGAAAAAAAAAAAAAAAGGTAATGTAAAAGGAGAAGGGGCTCTATACCCCTTTCTTATTTTTTCTGACCAGGCTCCCGTGGTTCTATGGGTTTTTCCACTTGTAACCTTTCCTTTTTCGAAGCGCCTCCCCCTTTGGGAGTTCTATTTATTTATTTATCTATTTATTTATCTATTTATTTATTATATCTTTCTCCGTTTTCTTCCTCTGTTTAGACGAACGTTTCTACCTTTTCGGACAAAACCTTTTGTAATTTTCGTCCTGTCTTTGTCCTTACATGTTTTTAATTGATATTAGCCCTTGTGGCCAATAAAACGAATTAATTATTATTATTATTATTATTATTATTATTATTATTATTAAGGCAGTGAGCTGGCAGAATCATTAGTATACTGGACTTAGCAGCATTCCTTCTGGCCCTACGTTCTGTCAAAATCAACTTTATATTTTAAGGTTCATAAAATAATTACCAGTCAAATACTGGAGCCAATGTAACTGCCTCTTCGCAGAATTGCTGGCCTAGTTCCAAAATTAGGAAGAATTATTATTATTATTATTATTATTATTATTATTATTATTATTATTATAAGATGTGCTTAACAAAGCAGTCATGTACACGGTGTACTTGCAACTAGTTTGTTGTTAATATTGCTATCTATCTATCATACTATTTTATTTTCCATCTTAACATTTATTCTATGTATCTATCTCTCTTACTATCTCTCAGTCTATCTATCCATTAATCCATCTATCTAGTTATCTGTCTATCTCTCTATTTATTCATGCACCTGCCTGCTCACCTATTTCTCTCTTTCTCACTCACTCTGTCAGTCTATCTATCTATCTATACTGTTTAGGTTTAAAGCTAACAGCTACAAGACATCTGTTGTCTGTTATTTTTCTGTCGTGTCATTTTGTTAAGTTATTTTGTCACATTGCTGTAAACCACATGAAACTGTACTGAATAGCCGGTGTAAGCATGTTACTTGAGATACACCAACACATTATGCACGTACATTTATTTTTAAATATTGATTTCTAACAAAATAACAAGGCTTCAAATCTGGGAAAAAGTTATAATCGAATGTGTCTATCCCAGTACAATACTAGTACCTTATTTTATAGATCCCAGAAGGAAGAAAAGCAAAGCTGACCTTGATGGGATTTGATCTCAGAACATAGAAAGCTGTAACTAAATACCATGAGGCATTTTCTCTGAAGCTTTACTTATTCTACCAACCATCATTATTATTCCCTTCATTTACCATCCACTTTTTCATACATACATAGGTTGTAGAGGATTTGTTGAGGCAGATTTTCTATAGCTGGTTGCCAACATTTAGCTGTTTCCAAATAAGGTAATATTTCCCATAGCTGAATATTTTTTCACAGAAGGTTAATAATGAGGGACAATAATACTCACAATAACCACATGATACCAAGACAAGGAAATACCACTTTGCACACACACACATATATATATATACACATATACATATATACACATATATATATATATACACAAAGATATATATACACATATATGCATATATATATACACACATATATGTATATATACATATGCATATATATATATACATACATATATATACACACACATATATATATATATATATATATATATATATATTCATGCATATCTATACATATATATATATGCATACATATACGTATATATACATACACATATATACACATAAATATACATATACATAAATATATATATATACTTATACACGTATAATACAATTTCTTCTGAATTTTCAGATTTTTTTATATGCTAGGCCACTTGGTTTTAATTTGAATATTCAATTTATCACCCTATCTATATAAATAATATATACTTATATATATATATATATATATATATATATATATATATATATATATATATATATATATATATATATGTATACATACATATACATGCATAAATATATCATAGAGAAAGTAATAGAAATGAAACTAGTATGTATATATATATATATATATATATATATATATATATATATATATATATATATATATATATATATATATATATATACATATATATATATATACAAAGTGAAAATATTAATAGTTTCACTAGTAAAAGTGAAAGTACTATCTCACATTACAATAGAGATGTTATTGTTTCACTTTTGTCATGTAATACTGAAAGAGATAAGAGGTTGCTCCAAGCTCGCATTAGGCAAGAAGCTGGAATTTTTTTTAGGCCTATGACACTGCATGGATCCTAAGTAAGGCATGTGTAAAATTTGAATGAAACCGGTTGGGTAATTCTCGAGTTTTAGTGATGCACACATACAGACACACACACACATTTTTTTTTTTTTTTTTTTTTAGTTTCAGCTTAGAGCTGCGGCCATGCTGATGCACCACATTCTGAATTTTATATATATATAGATTACATATCATACGACAATTATTCATGTGGCCGTATTTATGATGAGCACATAGGATCTGTTGCTGCCACATAGGGTCTGTTGCTACAAACGCGATACCCCACCAAGGTCAACTTCTTATTCTTCAGTAACGTTTAAAAAGTACTAATAATCGTGGTATGTGGATTGATAGAACTCTAAGAACATTGGACTAGATGTTTTGCAGTAATTGTTCCTGTTCTTTCGTCCTGAGTTCAAATTCTGCCTACTTGGACGGTAAACTTAAACTGATCCCTAGTTTAACACCCTCACTCGGTACATTGGATGCTTTCAGCTGAATCAGTTTAAGAACAATTGTTATGTTTGACCATGTAATCCTAGAAACCCGTTTGATACCATATTTCTATTGGCATACATTACATTCAGGCCAAATCTTCAGCTAGAGATTATTTCTTCCCTCCTTTCCTCTCACGAGATTTAGGCTGCTATTTCTAGCTGGTCGCGCAGTGGATTGACAGACTCGCTTGTGTTAGTGTCAAACAAAATGTCTAATATTTTTAACTATGGTCCTTTGCGTTCTACGTTCAAATTCCGCGACTGGAGTCAACTTTGTCGTTCATCTTTCAACGGGAATTGGGAGGGGTCTACAAAACAGTCAAGTACACAGAAACGATGGAATACTCTAATACAAAGCATTCTAGAAAAGAAAAGAATTACAAAATAAGACTTAGACCACAGAGGAACACCGTACGATCTCCTAGAAATAACAGTCAACTCTCCCTCAAATACCACTAACGTCTTACTACATTTTGTTTTATAACAGTGCACTGTTTAAATTTTTTAAAAAGTGACTTGAGGGTCACGATTGGAATACCTTAGATTATGGGTTTGCTTAATTGGAGCAGACTCCAGGGTAAAAGAGCAACCACCTTCGTTGGTAAGTACTTTTGTTTTTGAAGTATATTGCGGTAATAATACAAGAAGCGATTTTTTTTAACTGTAGAAAATTTGCACCGGTTACACCGTCTCCTTTGTTAGGAGCCCTAACGTCTCTTTTTTAATTGCGGGAAACGTTTCAGAAGGTAAAAAAATTTAAACTTCAATTTTAATTTATTAGAAATTTGTATATAAAAAAAAACATTTTAATTTTTTTATTTTATTTTTACCAAATGATTTTTTATAAATAACCGTAAAATAGCTTAGGCATTAAAAAAAATTTTTTGGAGAGCAACAAAGATTTATGATTGCGAGAAATATAAATATATATTCCTCACAACAATGTGTATGTATGTATGTACGTATGTATAAGCGAAAGTTTCAGCCATTTCTGCCTGTCAGTCTGTAAAGGACACTATTTGGTAGTTACAGAATACAGAAAACATGTAGAGAAACAAAAACCTCTTTAAAACTGATATACTTGGATATATTTTTAAGATTCGACTTAACTTTTTCATTTACATTGTAGCACCAAAAAACGTAAGATAGCAATAAGTAAAACTTCTGCACATAGTTCATATAGATAGAATTCTCTTTACTAAATACCGGCTAACCGGACCTCGCAGTTATTTATTTTACGTTAATTTGATAAATGATATTAAAGATCGAAGTACGATTTTTGGTCATATATGGTTCTAATGGTGATTAGTAAATTCTTTGTTGATTTGGTGATTAGTAAATTCTTTATTACCGAATAAAAATGTGAACGGCATTATATTGATAATGCTGAATCCTCAACCGTCAAACAGTACGTTTAGCCTGTATTTTGGTAATTTGAAAAGCACACCGGTCTTCAGTTACTCTGCAAAAATGTTTTGACTGCCTTCTACAATTTTTCCCTCTAAAGAATATGGTGAACGTTAAAATGGTTTATGTATTTAAGTAGGTATTCTATTATAATAATAATAATAATAAAAAATGACATAAAAATATATCTACATGTTGCCAAAGTGGAAAGAATTGTTAGTAATAGTTAGACTTTAGTGACATAATAGACCCGGTTAGTCTCGTTCGTAACTCGGGTTTCAATTCTTTGTTATAAATACCTCAATTACACGGCTAAATCTTTTAAAAAAATAATAAATTGGCATTAACATTTTAAATATTCTCCCTTACCTTACTGCTACATCTACCTACGTAAGAAATCAATATTTAAAAACACACATTCAGCGTTACAATTACATCCGGTTGTAAACTCAAACTCACTGTAAATATTTTATGTGTCTATACATATATGCATGATTTTCTGCGATTTCTCTCTCTCCCTCTCTCATCGATATATTGTGTGTACAGAAAGAGAAAGAACTAGTCATCCGAGTGCAAGATCAAATGATATTGTACAAATTTCGTTTTTTTATTTTTTATTTTCCTACAATACGTTCTTCATTTTACAAGATATCTCTTCGAGGAAGTTGGACTTTTTTTCTTCTCTCTGAATATATTGTATTGGAAACTATTACATTTGTGTACGCAAACAAAAACAGCTGTCTCGCACCATCAAAACAGCTGGGCTGAGTTGAGCAGGTGCGCGCCAACGTTAACCCGTCGCGAAATACCCTGTCGCACGCCATGACACTATTATTAAACTATTTTAGACTCAAATTTGGCTGTCATGTTTGTTTATTTAATGTGTGCAAGTTGTTGGTGATTCTCTTATATAAGTGAGTCAATATAATTTTTATACATGTCTTCGCTTATCAATGTTCGACAAGTATATATCGACAACAGTCATCAGTGAACACTTAATATTCAATTAATTCACACATTGCCTTGACTACGATATATATATATATAGACCCACACGTATGTATAAATATATATATATGTATATATATATATGTGTGTGTGTATTTATGTGTATATATTTATGTATGTATATATGTATTAAAGATAAATGAAAATGCCACTTTTTTTTAAAAAAATTTGGGGCTGTTTTAATTAATTTACATTACATGTTTCGTTTTTTTTTTTTAAAACCTTATCAAAAATAAGTATAAAATTGGGAACACGGACTGCGCCTACTTTGGAGAACCTGGTAATGGGCTATCTCAAGATTAAACTATACCAGAGAACACTCGAGAAATATGGAAGCTCCTTTTCCACCTACATACAAAACAACTGGAAAAGATATCTCGATGACTGTTTCATCCTCTGGAATGAAAGTATAGAAAGACTCAACGAATTCCAAACACTTCTAAATGGAATAAACAAAAACCTCCAATTTACGATGGAATACAACAATTAACAACTACCGTTTTTAGATATCCTCATAAAGAAAGTCGGGAACAAGATAGAGACAGACATCTATTATAAACCCACTGACTCGAAACAGTACCTACCATTTGATTCTTGCCACCCGAGACACACCAGGACTAATATCCCATTTTGCTTAGCCAAAAGAATATGCACTATAGTATCAGATGCAGACACCCGTTATACACGACTCCAGGAATTGAAATCCACACTCGTAAATAGAAACTATCCACAGCCCTTAATCGAAAATACGATCCAAAGAGTACTTCAATTAAATACACAAGAACTTAGACAACCAAGACCCAAGAAGGAAGAAAAATTAAAAACCCTACCTTACATCTCCACACACAACAATGAGGCCTTCAACAACATACTCCACAGCACAGCTCTACTCAAGAAAGATACAAAAATGAACCAAATCCTCAAAACACATACAATCATCAAAAGTAAGAGGCAACCAAAATCAATGAAAAAGATTTTAACCCAGGCCAAATTACACTCAACAATAACCACAAAACCTACAGTAAAAAAATGCGGGAGACCCAACTGTGGGATTTGTGTCAACGTAATAGAAGGATCGGAACATCGATTAGAACAAGGCCATAATTTCAAAGTAAAAACTAATTTTACATGTGCATCGGAGAACTTGATCTACCTAATTACATGCTCTGGATGCAAACGGCAATATATTGGACACACTAAAAACAGCCTACGTCAGAAGATGGTGGTATACAAATCCCAAATTAGGATCCCAGAAAACAGGAAAATACCTCTCAGCCAGCACATCGACGAATGTGCTTACAACAAATTTCCCAAATTCACAACATTTCCACTATACAAATACAAAGACAATGCTAGCTAAAATGAACGCATTAGCAAGGAAATATTTTTTATAAGAAAATACCGACCAAGTCTAAATTCTCTAAACTAGCAACACTGAGACTTTCATATATATTTTTATATATTTATAAAAAAATCAAAATAAGCAACACGGATTTTAAAGATGATTGCAGTATGCACGTTTCATGCTACTCCACTTATTTAAGTAATGCGAGCATTACATTAAATGCAATATGTAGAGCAATCTTCAGCTGCACGGAAATGCAGAAAATTACAGTAGAATAGACATATTATAATTGTGGCAACTGACTAGCCTGATAGCCTTGGCTATGTCAAGATGGATTTTTATGTATTCTTCTTCCCACTTGGATTTGAAATCTTGCCACAATTCTAATATGTCTATTCTACTGTAATTTTCTGCATTTTCGTGCAGCTGAAGATTGCTCTACATATTGCATTTAATGTAATGCTCGCATTACTTAAATAAATGGAGTAGCATGAAACGTGCGTACTGCAATCATCTTTAAAATCCGTGTTGCTTATTTTGATTTTTTGATCACCTCGTTTTTGGAATGGTTTTTGTATAATACCATACCATACTATATTCTGGTGCCTAAACATAAGTACCATATTCAATTTTGAATCTAAATCTAAACCTTTTATATATTTATATGTAGATTTGCAAGTTATTCATAAGAAATAAACAAAGGGGATCGAAGAACCCGATTTCTATTAAAACCATAGGGGTAACAATTTCACCATGACGACTACTACTACTACTACTACTATTGTTATTATCATTACTGCTGCTGGTTATTCGATGGCTACAACCACTCCTAGAAGTCTTGACCACTATTTAATTTACAAAAACAGATAGTAGTAATCTACTATCACAGCGAGTTGGAATTACCATGCCTTCACAACGGAACGAAAGGACCACGTGCGCATGCAAGAAATAACTGTAAACTATGAATGTCATTCTTAATTTTAATTTCAATTTTATTTTATTAAAAGCCCTCTTCTTTTCTCACATATTTTATACTCATTTTTGATAAGGTTTTTCAAAAAAAGCGAAATGTGTAATGTAAATTAATTAAAACACCTAAAAAAAATATTTTGTTTGTGTTTCTTTCTGTGGAAGAGCGTAGGCTCAAAACGTTAAAAGATTTTTTCACTTCCTGAGCGTTAAACTAATACATCTGTTTGTTGTCTACACCACCAGTCTTCATCTTGTTTTTTTTGTTTTTTGTGAGTTCTCTCCCTGTATATATGTATGTGTGTATATGTATATATATATATATATATATATATATATATATATATATATGTGTGTGCACGCCAATGTTAACCCGTCACAAAATGCCTGTCGCATGCCACGGCAATGTTACTGGAATATTTTAAACGCAAACCTGGCTGTTATGTTTGTTTGTTTAATGTGTGCAAGCTGTTAGTTATTCTCATATATAATTAAGGCATTATGTGTGTGTGTGTGTGTATGTATATATATGTATGTATATATATATGTGTGTGTATATGTATATATATATATATATATGTATGTGTGTGTGTGTTTGTGTATGTATATATAATGATTGACCGTTGACTGGACACTTCAATTTTTTTTCTCCGTGTTTTTCTCCTTGTCTCCGTATTCTTTCTGTTGAAGAGCGTAGCTCGAAACGTCAAAGACTTTCCGTATTCCCGAGCGTCATACTAATACATCCTTTTGTTATTTACACCACCTGTCCTCGTCTGTTGTTGTTTTTTCGTATATTCTCCCATATATATATATATATATATATATATATATATATATATACATACACATAGATATGTGTTGTTGAAAATGCACCTAAATTTCAAAAACTCGTAATTGTTTAAAATACATTTACTTACATATATACCAAACTAGTTTCAACAATGTTTTTTGTTTAGCAATGGTAAAAGTTCAAAATTGCAAATTAGAAAATCATCTTTGTTTATCAGTGGTAAAAGTTTAAAACTATGAATTAGAAAAACATTTTTAAAAGTTTCAATGTTGACAAATTAACATGTTCATAACAGTCAATAATATTAAAACTATATCAATTTGTTTCAAAGTTCATTATAGTGGTGATCAACAAGTCATACTGAGTTCAGAGGGGGGAAAAAAAACAAGGGAGAAATAAAAATAGTAAAAAAAAAAAAGGAATTTGGTTTACAGTTTCTCTGATCCTCTTTCCATAGAGTAGTGGTATGTTTTGGGATCATATGTATTTATAATCTTTTCTGCGAGTGGATCTGATTTTTGATTCGTTAAAGTGCTGGTGACGTTTTTTTGGTGGTCAGGCTTGTTCTGCTTGCTTGGCTTCCCTGTGGAGACGGTCATCAGTTGTTCCAGTTGGTTGGTTCTCATAAAAGGTCATTTTGTTGTAATTGCTGAAGTTCGTTTTTGATAGGTCAGGAGTCAGGTGACGTCAGCGACTGGTGCTTGTATGGTGATTTGGAATTGCTGTTTCAGAACCCGGATGGAAGATTGTTACTAAAGTTTTTTAAAAAGTTTTTTTGTTGTTCCTAGTTGTTTTTTTTTTGTGTTGAAATTGAGTCTTTTTTCTTTTCTTTTTACTGCTTTTTCTTCTTTCTAAAGGATATTCAGCTGTGGTTTATATTTTTTAATCAGTATGTTTTCCTTATTTAAGCAGAACTGGGTTGAAGTGTTTCCAGTGTATTGATAGAGAGGGAAGATTTGGTATTTAGGGTTTATGTCTACGGGGCATTGGTCTAGGTGATTGCTTACAGGAATTTTCCTAGTGGCGGGGTCCCAGATTTGTTGCCTGTGCACTGTAAGTCTCTCCCTCAAAGTTAAGCTAGTTCGACCTATGTAGTCCCCACCACACCCTCCACATTTGAGAACACAGATTAAGTTCTTCGAAGCACAGGTGAAGTCATATTTTATGGTAAAAGTTTGACCTGACTTAAATTTGTATGTTTAATCCTCTAAGAGGAAGATGCAAGTTCCACAGTTAGGGCGGTTGCACTTTTTGACTTTTGCAGTTGTATTTTTAGTGAGTAATTTTTTTTTTAGGGATTGCAGTTGTCTCTTGCTTTTAATAATCTTGTGTTTCCAGTGCCTTTTTCATTTGCAGGTCCTTCATAAGGAGGGGTATGTTTTGGTGGATGATGTATGCTTCCATGTTTCTTGGATTGTATGTTGATATGTAAGATACAGTTTTAAGTGTGTCATGGTGTTTTCTTGTTTTCCGTAACTCTTGGGTGTCTATCATTTCTGCACGTTCTATTACATTTTTGATTAGACTGACAGGTATTTTTCTATCTAGTAATGTGTTTTTAAGTTCTTGGAGTCGCTTTTCTCGGGTTTCAGAATTCTCGCTAAGTTGAACGGTATATTTATTTTAATATGTTTTGGGTGGCAAGAGGAGAATAAATGATATTGCTTTGAGTCTGTTGGTTCGAAGATGTCTGTTTCAATTTCACTATCTCTCTTTATTATTAAGATGTCCAAGAAGAGTAGTTGTTTGTGGCTGTATTCCATTGTAAACTGGATACTATGGTTAATGCTGTTGGTTAAGTTTTTAAATTTTGAGAGTTGTTCAAGGTTATGTGGCCACAGGATGAAACAGTCATCCAGGTAGTGTTTCCAGTTGATGAGTAAATATTTTTGGTAGTTGTCTCAAAATTTCAGTCTGGTATGTTCGTATATATTTGGACTTCCAAGTATGCCATGACAAGATTGGCGAAAGTAGGGGCTACCCTCGTTCCCATCGCCATGCCCAATTTTTGACTATAAGTGTTTTTGTTGAAATTGAAGAAGTTGTTCTATAGGATGAATTTTATTCCTTCAGTGATGAATTCTTTTCCGATTTGGTCAGGAATGTCATTTGGGAATTTTTCCAGCCAATATTGTATGGCTATTATTCTGTATTCTTGAGGAATCTAGGTGTAGAGGTTTATTACATTGAATGAAACCAAGAGGGAGTTTTTGCTGGTTTTGTTTGAGAGATGGTTTAAAAAGTCCTGATCATCTTGTATAAAGCTTGGTATATGTTGGAGAATAGGTTTAAGGAGGATGTCAGTAAAGTTACTGAGTCTGTGTGACTCACACAAGGGACCGGCCACAATTGGTCTCATTTTGAGATCTCTCAGGTGTGGAATATTTATGACTATAGAAGTTGATTTGTTACAGGCTTTTTATAGCCTCACTTCTGTGGATTTTGGGAAGTTACTGGTTTTGCAGTCAAATCTAGTTAAGTAATTTGTCTCCTTTTTTGTTAGACCTTGTTGGAATTGTTGGATAAGGGTAGACAGTTTGGTCTTTATCTTGGATTGACTGTAGTTGTTGATTTTTTTCATAGTAAGTATTGTTTATGTATTTTTCTGAGCCCATGATTACTACAGCACTCCCTTTGTTGGCTTCTTTTATAATTATGTTGTCATCCTCCTTGAGATTATTAAAGATTTCCCATTCTTCTCTACTTGTATTTATTTTGGAATATATATATATATATATATATATAGGGGTTGGACAAAATAATGGAAACACCTAGCATCATAATTTTGAAATATCTATAAAACCGTCTCAAGCTTGTTTGTTTTTATGTTTTTTGATTTATTATTAGTGTTGCTTAATATGTTTTGCTAAAATTGCTGTTTCTTTTCAGATATCATCACAAAAAGGTAATTAAAATTCATTAAAATGACAGATCTATCGGGCTTTCAAAGAGGTCAAATTGCAGGTGCTCGTATGGTAGGCGCTAGCGTAACGAAAACAGCCGAAATGTCTGGTGTATCAAGAAATGCTGTCTCAAAAGTAATGACAGCCTTTGAGAAACACAGAAAACCTACTCGTCGAAACGAAAATCTAGAAGAAAACCAAAACTTTCAGATAGGGACCTTCAGACTTTTTTGCAAATTGTTAGAAAGGAACACAAAACTACAGCTTCCAAAATTGCTGCAGAGCTTCATAACCACCTCGAGAACCCAGTTTCCACAAAAATTGTTCGCCGGGAGCTGCGCAAAGCCAGATTTTATGGGAGGGTTACAATCAGAAAACCACTACTTTCAAAAACAAACATTGCAAAGCGTTTAGAGTGGAGTAAAAACTTACAGAATTGGTCCCTAGAGCAGTGGAAGAATGTTATTTTCTCGGACGAGTCATTCTTTACCTTATTTCCGACCACCAGCCGAGTATACATGTGGAGATAGCCAAAAGAAGCATTTGACCCAGACTGCCTTCTTCCAACCGTTAAACATGGAAGAGAATCTGTGAT
This sequence comes from Octopus bimaculoides, assembly GCF_046866305.1. Taxonomy (NCBI): domain Eukaryota; kingdom Metazoa; phylum Mollusca; class Cephalopoda; order Octopoda; family Octopodidae; genus Octopus; species Octopus bimaculoides. The sequence continues at coordinate 31,112,669 of NC_142941.1, read as the reverse complement.
GATCTGGTGAGCTATATCTTGGAAACCCGCCGGCCCAATAGTTTCCCATCATGGCAGAAATAATAGTCAAGACTATTTAAGCATTTTATCTGATAAAATTCATTCTGTGGTTGCAGAACTGTTTCTGGAGGGAAACACAATCTTTCAGGATGATAATGCACCAATTCACACAGCTAAAGTTGTTACTAAATGGCACAAGGAACATTCTAGTGAAGTTGAACATCTTATTTGGCCACCACAGTCTCCAGATCTCAATATTATTGAACATTTATGGTGCATTTTAGAAAAACAAATAAGGAGCTGATATCCTCCACCATCATCACTACAAGAACTGGAGACTGTTTTTGCTGAAGAATGGACAAAAATCCCATTGGAAACAATTCAAACTTTGTACGAGTCCATACCTCATAGAATTCAAGCTGTAATTACTAGCTAAGGTGGTCCTACCCCATGTTAAAATAAATTTGTTTGAAATTTTAAGGTGTTTCCATTATTTTTTCCAACCCTAGGTAAATTTTACAAATATTTTATAATTATATACATATAACAAGGGCTTGGCTTGTGCCTCACCACGCACTAAAAATAGTAGATGTCAAAAGGCATTATTAGCACCATAAATTCTCTGAGAATAACACACCACATAATAGGTTAGCAAAAGAAAGAAAATGAATTAAAACTTTTGGTTAACCACGTACAAGATCCTGTTTCCAGCTTAAAGTAAAGAATGTTACCTATTGCCTTCATCAGCACCAGTATTCCATAGCATAAATTCACGAGTGTCCATGAATATGTGAACGAGCTGCAACTTCGCTCGTGCAATATCCATCCACACTCGCACTTATTATAATTATGTATATATATAACACTTGTTATAATTGTATGTATGTATATAAATTTATTTATGAGGGTAGAAATGGATATTAATCAATTTGAACCAGTGGTCTAGCATATTAAAAAAATCCAAAGATTAAAATTATATTACATACAAAAATAAGAGGGATGACCAGCAAAAGTGGACTCCTACATGCTAGAAATAGATGCCGAATCATCTAACCACGAAAAAAATATATGTTCTCAGTAAAAATTCAGCGACACAACAGACTGTAAAAGGGCAAGACAAATGAAAAAATACTAAATAAAAACGATTAACCTACGTACCATGGTTTCACCTGTTAAAATTTACATAAATATCTGCAGGAGTCCACTTTTGCTGGTCATCCCTCTTATTTTTGTATGTAATATAATTTTAATCTTCGGATTTTTTCAATATGCTAGACCACTGGTTCAAATTGATTAATATCCATTTCTACCCTCATAAATAAATTTTTATACAATAATGTTTCTCAAACCGGTAAATTAGATGCAAAAATTTATTAACTGCAGAATTATTTCCGGACTTAGCGCGCCAGATTGAAGACATTTAAAAGGATACACTGAATGTAATTTGTAGAACTCTACACATGCTCCGTTTCGGTTGGACGTCCTGTGTCTAGTTCTGGAAATTACATCGCAAATCGACAGACAATGCTGACGATCCTGCAGATATTTATGTAAATTTTAACAGGTGAAACCATGGTACGTAGGTTAATCGTTTTTATTTAGTATTTTTTCATTTGTCTTGCCCTTTTACAGTCTGTTGTGTCGCTGAATTTTTACTGAGAACATATATTTTTTTCGTGGTTAGATGATTCGGCATCTATTTCTAGCATATAGGAGTCCACTTTTGCTGGTCATCCCTCTTATTTTTGTATATATGTATATATATATATATATATATATAGCAATGTTAATTCTCTAAATGAAGTATTAACAGTAACTGCACGATAAAGTGTAGTATATTGCCACTTAAGTGTGGCTGACCCCTAGGGGTGGATGTTACTGTTGCTTTTAGCCCCAGGAGGAGATGTCCTCCTGGGGCTAAAAGCAACAGTAACATCCACCCCTAGGGGTCAGCCACACTTAAGTGGCAATATACTACACTTTATATATATATATATATATATATATATATATATGTATATATATATATGCATGTGTATATATATAAAAATATATATATGTATGTGTATGTATATATATATATATATATATAAATATATATATATATATATATGTATATATGTATACATACACATATGGGGAGAATTCACAAAAGACGAAGACCGGTGGTTTAGACAACAAACAGATGTATTAGTTTAACGCTCCAGGAGTGAAAATGTTTCGAGCCTACGTGCTTCCACAGAAACAAATGAGAGAAAGTAACAAATGTGTAGTGGGCTAATGATCTATCATGGCGAATGCCAAACAGAGGGGTCACACAGGAGAGCTAGGAAGAAGGGGAGATAATAAAGTATTGGTGATCCCAAAATAAACGTGCGCATGGTGTGTCTAAGAGAGCATGTATGTGTAGGTGTATGGATAATGGTGTGGAGCTGGGAAGTCGTCAGTGGTGGGTGGTATATGTGTGTTTGTGTGTATACATATATGTATGTGTGCACCTATGTTAACCTGTTTCAAAATTCCCTGTCGCATTCTGCGCCAATGTTATTGCATTATTTTAAACTCAAACTTGGCTCTTATGTTTGTTTATTTAATGTGTGCAAGCTGTTGGTGATTCTCTTATAGATGTTCACTTATCAATGGTCGATAAATATATATTGCCAACAGTGAACACTTAATGCTGTAGTAATTCACACATTGCCTTCACTACGATATATATATATGTGTGTATATATATATATATATATATATATATATATATATGTATATATATATAAAAATATTATAATATTAGGGAATGCCAAAAACCGGACTTACAAGGATATTCAATTTAATAATACCAAATTGGACACTAAACTTCCACTTGCGAAGATCTGTTGAGGCAAGTGAAATCGAAGTTAAGTAAAATTTGACGACTGGCACCCATGCCAACGTCGTCTCCCTCATTGGACACGAAACTCAGCTTGCAAAGACTTATTGGGGTAAGCGAAAGCAAAATTGTGATGGCATCTGTGCCTAGCGACGCCTTTCTGGCACTTGTGCCCACAGCATGTGTAAGGACTTTTGAGCGAGATCGTTGCCAGTGCCCCTGGACTGGCTCTTGTGCAGGTGGCACATAAAATACACCATTTTGAGCGTGGCCGTTGCCAGTACCGCCTGACCGGCCTTCATAGGATTTTCGAGCGAGATCGTTGCCAGTGCCCCTGGACTGGCACTTGTGCGGGTGGCACATAAAATACACCATTTCGAGCGTGGCCGTTGCCAGTACCGCACCGCCTGACTGGCCTTCGTGCGGGTGACACGTAAAAGCACCCACTACACTCTCTGAGTGGTTGGCGTTAGGAAGGGCATCCAGCTGTAGAAACTCTGCCAAATCAGATTGGAGCCTGGTGTAGCCATCTGGTTCACCAGTCCTCAGTCAAATCGTCCAACCCATGCTAGCATGGAAAGCGGACGTTAAACGACGATGATGATGATGATGAAATTTAATTTTATAATGAAAAATATATTAATAATTTAGAGAAGAACCACTAAGATGCAATCCAAACACCGAAGGAGATCAGACACCATCAAGAAAAATGTACTCTTCAAAATACTAATTTAAAAATCTATAAAATCTATAAAAAAAGAAAGTGAATAATAGACTACACGTGTTTCGTGGCCACATAATAGTGGAAAAGATCTAGGCAATTTACAATAAATCGATCAACATAAGTTCCACTCATAATGAGGACACTCTTGAGGTCTTGTAAATTCAAAAAGACGTATCCTAATATTTAAATAATGCAAATAAAATGAGAAAGTAGAAATATCTGTATGTATAGAAAAGCAATAATTAGTACAATACATAAAATGTCATGGTTTTATAATAATAATCATCTGTCAAGTTAAAGGCATAATTCATCTAATGAAGAAATGCTTTCTGTGGATTAACACTTTCGTTACTATATTTCTGACCAAAATACACCCCTCATGAGTTTCAATTAAATTCTAAAATAATCATGAATTTAGACTAGTCTCATTAAACACCTGTAACTTTTTTATTTATCAACATATTAATGTGATATTTGGAACATAATTAAAGAAAGGGTTCTTAATCAATTCTATTGTATAATTTTTGTCTCTGGGGCACTGCTAGTGTCTCTCACATGTAAATATTGGTTCAGCTTCACGAATCGTACTCGTTCATAATACTGGAAATATATTCATCGCCAAAAGGTTCCTGATCGCTCCAGTAATTTGTTATTCTGGGTAACTGTCTAATACCCATAATAATATTTATGGCAAAAAATGCCCGTATTTCATCTACAGTTGTAGGAAACCACAAGCTATTTTTTTTCTCCAGTTTGTTTACATTCTGCGTAACGGTTTGTTTCCGCACTAATCATTTCAAACAAGCATGAAAAAGAAGTCTAAAGGTTTCACTTCCTGAGAAAGTCTATGGGTAGACCCTGTTTCCTCAGAAAAATTGTTAATAAAAATATTTTTTAAATCTTTTTCTGGTGTAAAATCATCCTCGCTGTTGCCGTCGCTGCTTTCAGTTTCGGATACAGAAATATCCAATTCATTATCGTTCACCACGTGCTTTTGTAGCTCATTCATTCTTTTCTTCGATATCTCCATATCTTCCGTTCAAAAACCTTCAAATTCGGAATCACTGCTTGATAGCGTGAAACTCCTCTCCATCTTCAAAGTTGAAAAAAATTAACACCGCAAAAAATGTGGAAAAAAATCTTCCAAAATTCACTGAGTTCAAATATCATGCCAAACAATGTCGGAGACAATAACTCAACTGTTTGCAAAGTGAAATCAGGTGTTTTAACGAATGTACTAATGAGATTTGGGTTCAAATATACATTTAAATAACAATGGGTATGCTCGGCCGGCTACGGCAGGGTTAGTCTTATGAACCAAAACTATTTTCGGCCGGCTACGGCCGGGTTAGTAACGAAATACGGCCGGGTTAGTAACGAAAGAGTTAAGAACAGGAAAACATATAAAAAGATAGTGTTATTAACTATTAAGTAAATTTGAACGTTTAACAGTATTGATAAAATTATTAATTATTACTTTCCTATACGTACAGATATTTCTACTTTTTCCTATTTCCTAGTACTTATTCCAATAGAATAAGTACTAGGCTTACAAAGAATAAGCCCTGGGGTCGATTTGCTCTACTATAAAGGTGGTGCTCCAGCATAACCGCAGTCAAATAACTGTAACAAGGAAAAGAGTAAAAGAGTACGAAAACATGGAAAACAAAACAAGCAACATAAAAAAACAACCCTTCATCAGTTGCACATGAAAGCAAGATCGTTGCCAGAGCCGATGGGCTGGCCCCTATGCAGATGGCACGTAAAATACACCATTTCGAGCGTGGCCGTTGATCGTTACCAACATCGCCTCCCAGGCACTTGTGCCAGTGGCACGTGAAAAGATATTCAAGCGAGATCGTTGACAGTGCTGATGGACTGGCTCCTGTGCAGGTGGCACGTAAAACACACCATTTCGAGCGTGGCCGTTGCTAGTCCCGCCTGACTGGCCCTCGTGCTGGTGGCACGTAAAACACCCACTACACTCTCGGAGTGGTTGGCATTAGGAAGGGCATCCAGCTGTAGAAACTCTGTCAAATCGTCCAACCCATGCTAGCATGGAAAGCGGACGTTAAACGATGATGATGATGATGATGATGATGATTATATATATATATATATATATTTGTATATGTATTTATATATACATATATGTATGTATATATATGTATAAGTAGGAAGGCAGATAGTCCACAAATCCCTTCAGGTAGATGGCCCTCCTCGATCTGTAGAAAAGGCATAGGTAGAAACTCCCTAAGATGTACCCAGTGTAAGCTATGGACATGGAAGAGGTGCAGCAATATCAAAGGGCTAACTGGGAAAATAGATTTTGTATGTAGCAAATGTTCAGGTTCTATAAACACTGAAAATGTGCAGAGAACAACTTCTGTCACATTCCAGGGAGAAAAATTACAAGTAGTTGATAGCTTCCATTACCCAGGGGACCTACTCAGTTGTGGGGGTGGATGCTCTGAAAGTGTAGTTGCTAGAATACGAATAGCCTGGGCAAAATTCAGAGAGCTTCTACCTCTGCTGGTGACAAAGGGCCTCTCGCTCAGAGTAAAAGGTAGACTGTATGACGCATACGTATGAACAGCCATGCTACATGGTCCGTGACTGCTGAAGACATGCGTAAGCTTGCAAGAAATGAAGCCAGTATACTCCGCTGGATGTGTAATGTCAGTGTGCATACACGACAGAGTGTAAACGCCCTGAGAGAGAAGTTGGATTTAAGAAGCATCCGATGTGGTGTGCAACAGAGATGACTGCGCTGGTATGGTCATGTGTTGCGAATGAATGAGGACAATTGTGTGAAAAAGTGTCACACCCTAGCAGTTGAGGGAACCTGTGGAAGAGGTAGACCCAGGAAAACCTGGGATGAGGTGGTGAAGCAAGACCTTCAAACATTGGGCCTTACCGAGGCAATGATTACTGACCAAGACCTTTGGAGATATGCTGTGCCTGAGAAGAACCGACAAGCCAAGTGAGACCATAGCCTGTGGCCTATGCCAGTGGGTGTAACCAGCCCACTTATGGATACCTCTGATTCAGTGGACAATAAACTTTGCTTGCGATGACCTATTGAGGCAAGTGAAATCAAATCAAAATCGCTGACATGGCCGATGACAGTACCACCTGATTGGCACTCGTACCAGTGGAACGTTAAACTACAATGATGATGATATATATATATATATATATATATATATATAATGCAAGAGAGTTAGGGATTGAGGATTCAACCCACTAAGGGATAGTATCTATCCAATATACTGCTGGGAGGGTACCCAATTATTGTTACACTAGTGTTATACCAAGTGTAATAAGTGGGTGTGGGTAAAAGGGGGTTATTTTACCCTAAATTTATATAGCAATAAGAAAATGGAGGAGAATATGCGGTATCCATCTACTTGCAGACAGTGTATTCCATTGAATTAATTTGTTTATTTTGTAACTAAAATGACAAAATCCACAATATACAAAATAAACAAATTAATTCAAGGGAATACACTGTCTGCAAGTCGATGGATACCGCATATTCTCCTCCATTTTCTTATTGCTCTCTCTCTCTCTCTCTCTCTATATATATATATATATATATATATATATATATATATATATATATATATATATATATATATATATACATATATATATTCAAATATGTATATATACTTATGATTCTTCTCTCCTTCTTTCTTTCTGTAGAAGAGTGTAAGCTCGAAATGTTAAAGACTTTTTATCTTCCTGTGAAATAAACTAATACATCTGTTTGTTGTCTACGCCACCTGTCTTCATCTTTTGTTTTTTTTGTGAATTCTCTCTCTATATATATATGTATATGTATGTGTGTATATATATATATATATATATCATCATCATCATCGTTTAACGTCCGCTTTCCATGCTAGCACGGGTTGGACGATTTGACTGAGGACTGGTGAAACCAGATGGCAACACCAGGCTCCAATCTAATTTGGCAGAGTTTCTACAGCTGGATGCCCTTCCTAACGCCAACCACTCAGAGAGTGTAGTGGGTGCTTTTACGTGTGACCCGCATGAAGGCCAGTCAGGCGGTACTGGCAACGGCCACGCTCAAAATGGTGTCTTTTATGTGCCACCCGCACAAGAGCCAGTCCAGGGGCACTAGCAACGATCTCGCTTGAAAACCCAACGAAGGCCAGTCAGGCGGTACTGGCAACGGTCACGCTCAAAATGGTGCATATATGTGTATGCATATATATATATGTATATATATATATTTATGTGTGTATATATATATATATATATATATATATATATATATTATGTATGTATATATATATTATGTAGCCTGATGCAGCCAGAGCATGTGATGTTTCTAGCATGGATCTTTCCATGATCCTTTGTGTCGTAGCCAATCAATTTTCATCCCTGTTTTTTTTTTCATTTGCATATAAGAACATAGGTAGGTCAGGATATTGAAGAGACTCGTTACGTAGAGTCTTGTCCAGCTTTCTTTTGTGCACATCTTTTATCAAGATAAAAGCCTTCCAACCTGCCATTATTTTTGAGATTTCAGCATCCCTGTCTCAGTACATATTCACTATGTGTCTCCAGTAGATGTATTCCTTTAATTCCTTGATTTCATTGCCTCCCACCTCTATTTAGTCTTGTGCTATCGCTATGTATTTTGTTTTCATGTAGTTGATTTTATAACCTATTACTGAGCTGTAGCTGTACAGCTCTGTTAGCTTTTCTGTACTTGATCTGTGGTTTGGATGATGAGTACAGTGTTATCTGAGCATCAGAGATGTGTTACCGCGCATTTTTGAAAAATTAGACATATATGCACAAGTCATGTTCTCTATGTAGTGCCTTGTACATATATGCCGATCTCGGCTATTTCGCTGATGATAGTTGGCCTTGCAAAATAGTTTGTTTTGCTAAAATAACTTGAAACCTGGTTCGAAATATAGATGTAAATGTTTTTATTTTTCATTCCTTTCGAAATTATCCCTAATTTTGTGGTGTAGAGCTTTGGCTGCTCTTTCTAGCGGGTCAGATGTCCTTTTATGGGCATCTCTAATGTGTATTAAATGTACACTATATCATATATATATATATATATATATATATATATATATATATATATATATGCAGCCGTGACTGTGTGGTTAAGAAACTTGTTTCCCAACCATATGGCCTTAGGTTCAATTCCACTCTGTGGCACCTTAGACAAGTGTCTTCTACTCTCCCCAGGTTTACTAAAGTATTGTGAGTGGATCTGGTAGGTAAAAACTGAAAGAAGCCTATCATATATGCAGATATACATGTATGTATCTATGTGTGCATGTCTTTATGTTTTGTTGATTTCTTTATATCCCCATAACTTAACTGTTCTGAGTTCAAATCTTGCCAAGGTTAGCCTTCATCCCTTTGAGATTGATTAAATAAAGTATCAGTCAAGTACAGTGGTGGAGGTGATTGAATTAATTTACCTCCTCTCCACAAATCTTTTTGTGCCTCTGTTAGAAACCATTATTATTATTAAGGCAGCGAGTTGGCAGAATCATTAGCACAGACAAAACACTTAGTGGCATTTTGCCTATCACTACGTTCTGAGTTCAAATTCTGCCATGGTCGACTTAGCTTTTCATCCTCTCGGGGGTCATTAAAATAAATACCAGTCGAACACTGGGGTCAATGTAATCAACTCATCCCCTCACCTTAAATTGCTGCCTTTGTGACAAAATTTGAAACCATTATTATTATTATTATTATTAAGTCAGTGAGTTGGCTGAATCATTACTATGCCAGGCAAAATGCTTAGTGGCATTTCATCTGTCTTTACATTCTGAGTTCAAATTCTACCGAAGTTTACTTAGTTTTTCATCTTTTTAGGGTGGATAAAATAAATACCAGTTGAGCACTGGGGTCAATGTAATCAACTTATCCCCTCCCCCGAAATTTCAGGCCTTGTACCTATAGTAGAAAGGACTATTATTATTATTGAGGTAGTGGATTGACAGATTGATGAACATCAGGTATTTCTTCATCTTCTCGTTAATAAAACAGGTGTGGACAAAAAAATTTACCAAATATTTCAGTGCAAGTTGGTTGGGTTAAGCAGGGACAATTGTGTTGATGCATTCCATATTTCTTTGGAGTGGGTTCTGTTATTTTGAAAGCAAAGGAAGGAAGTAGTATAAAAAAAAGAGGAAATTCTGGAAAAACTTATTTTTCAGAGATTTGGCTGTTATCTTAGACATGTTGAGCTGCTGTTCATTTCTGCTGGTTTGACTAGTATCCTTGCATGAGGGAATGAATAGTCAAGTTTAAAAACATCTGAGGTGTTGGTATGGAGATGGGGGAGTGGTGGAATTTAAAAAGATTGAAATTTTGAGGATATTTATCTGTTATATCTTTTACTTGTTAGTCATTAGTCTGCAGTCGTGCCTTCAAGAATTTAGTTGAATGAATCAATCCCAGTACTTTTTTTTTTAAGCTTGGCATTTATTCTATCAGTATCTTTTACCTAACCACTACGTTATGGAGACATAAACACACCAGTACTTGCTGTCAAGTGGTGGTGGGTGATGGGGGGATAAACACAGACATATATATTTTTCCAGAACCACAATCTCCCATATTTTTCCACATGGAATTCCTAGGAGCAAGTTCATAATCTTTGAGTCTGAAGGTGAGGATGGCACAGTGAGGTGCCCATCTGACATATCTGCCCTCAATTTTCTCCACTTTTCAACTGTTTGTACTTATTGCTGGTACCGACCATCTCTACTTTGCTTTGTTCCTACTGGTTAATTTATGTATATGAATTGGATTAGTTATAATGATGTAGACATAGTTACAATAAAAGTAAATGTTGACCTTAAGCTATTCTCTCAACTTCTGAATGGTGTATATATGTATAATTGTGGCTATTACATATATATGTGTGTACATATATATATATATATATATATATATATATATATACACAAAACTTTTTGACATTCATTTGATTTATATAAATGTTATTCTTATCTTTGTAGGTTGATGCTGTGCTGAAGTGTATTACCAAAATATTAGCTGCTCCACGTCACCCAAGTGCCTTTATCTCCAACACTACATATTGACTAACTTCTTTCCTCTCTCTGTATGTATATATATATATATATACATACATATACGTATAGACACACATATCTATTACCAACTTTGGGCTAATCCACTCTCATGTTTCTACAGAGTTGTGTTCTTGTTCTTATCACAACTGTTTGAGATAGCTGAGAGGAATGAAATCAAAGCAGACTATTTGGAAGAGGTTCTATTTGTGTTGTCATGTTATTCAATTCACAAAGTCAACTGACTCCTGTTAATGTTTGCTGATACTACTACTACTACTACTTTTTTAAATCTTTAGTTATGGTAGCTGTCAGCATTTTGTTATGAACTATTTTTAAAAGTTATATATATGAAGTTTTATAAAGAAAAATTATACAGAGTGTGACTAACCAGTAATTAGGGAAGAAAGCAACCTAATGAACATTTTATTTTCATTAGACAAAACTAATTACTATGAAGACAATATTTAACCCCGTTTCACTGTAGAAAGCCAGGGGTCAGTTTTTTGTTTTCTAAGATCTCAATTATTTGTATGTTTCTGGATTTTCTACCTTGTCACCAATGAATAATCTTATGCCCAGTACTGCGACTTTGATCCATTGTGATGTGCAGGATTTAGAAACAGCTGCCACTATAGTTCACCTGAATACAACTGCTGCCACTGCATCTGTCAATGATAAGACAGCAGTATGCAATATTTGTGGCAAAATTTTCAGCCGTCACAATCTGGAGCGCCATAAACGCACTCATCGCGGTGAGAAGCTCTTTACATGTTTGATCTGTGATCGCAGTTTCTCCCAGAAATCACATCTCACTGTGCATGAGCGGATACATACTGGAGTACGCCCATTCAAGTGCAATATATGTGGGTGTGCATTTTCACGGAAAGATTACCTCGTACGGCACACACGTACACAACACAGTGGCAAAGTGTACAACATCAACAACCAAATAATTGCCACACCCCAAGCAGCTCCTGTGAAGAAAAATCGGGTCAAAAAGAGTAATAAGAATAACAATGCAAACCTACATATTAGTAATGCAGTGAGGTCCAGTGATCCTGTTTATCCTCAACAACAACAACAACAACATCAAGTTATCTCCAACCAGATTGCACCAGTAACGTCGAATCCACCATTTGACTGTGAAGAATGCTGGCGAGAATACAACCAATCACAAGCCATTGGTCTACAAAAGCAAGGTCAGTTTTCTGCATCCTCTGGGCATATTCCAGTCCTGCCATGTGTATGTGACATTTGTGGTAAAGGATTCTCAACAACAGGCAAGCTCTCCACTCACAGTAAGATACACTCACGCCCTAAATTGTTCAACTGTGATGTCTGCAACAAAGCATTTTCCCGGCGTGATCACCTACGTGTCCATAAACGCATTCACTCTGGAGAGAGGCCTTTCAAGTGTGAACTGTGTGGCTATGCCTTTACACGGATCGACCATCTGGAAAGACACAAGCGGCCAAATAAAGGGGTCAGAAAATTGAGTTGTGTACCTCGTATCAGTGTTGTTGCAGAAGAAGGGACTTCAGCTGCTGTGACTGTAGAAACTGAACAAAATGGAGAGCAAGTCGCAGTGACAGCTGCTGCTGCTGCTCACCATGGCAATGGCAATGCAACAACTATAACTACCTTAACCAATGTGCCCCATCACATCACTGTACAACCACATCCAGGCAATGTACTCTACCACACTAATCTTGCTCCTCAGATCAGTGTTGCTTACCACCCTGCTGTACAGCAGATGGACGTCTATCACACAGATGTGCACAATTAAATTCTATATTTTCCCCTTTCCTTTCTAATTTTCTCACTCTCCCTCCTTACTATTTCTCTGTACACTTTCTCCTTTTTTTTTGGTAATTCCACAGTATCTTTTCTCCTCAGTATTACACACATACTTTTCCTTTCATACTCATGTCTATACTCTCTCTCTCTCTTTCTCTCCCTTCTTATTCAACATATTCTTTCATTTTCCATAAGATGTCTGGCACACCTTTTCAGATGTTATGTTCTCAACACTACCCACTCAACCTTCACTACCCATAGCAAGGCAAAAACTTCACTGTATCCTACATACATCTGACTAGATTCTCATTTACTCATGAAATACACCTCTTCCACTAAACTCCATCAACACAATAAGGTTCTGTACCTTTATAGTCATGATTCAAAAGAGTGGTTAGTGGTATATTTGGTCTCCTGAGCATGTCCAATTTATCCCATAAACACACATGCATTTTTCTCTTTATGAATCTTATTCATTCACACTCTATCTCTTTCATACACATTCACATTCCTTTTGTTTTTCATGTTCCATATTCTTACGTTCTTTTTGTATCTGTCTTGTCATACTTTTTATTTACACACAAACACTAACACTTTTCCCTTATCATGTCCCCCTTCTATCTCTCTCTCTCTCACTCTTATATATATATATATATATATATATATATATATATATATATATATATATATATATAAAAGTCTAACTTTCAACAGTTGCTCTTCTATTTCTGATACCACCAGGTTCTCTCTGTCCTATCACTCTCTGTTCCCTCCATAGAATATGGTGTCAGTCTCCATGGCAGTGATAATCAGTTGCTGTAAACTGTCAGTTATTGCTATGGAAACATGGTTACCTACCAGACCAGCATTATTTGGAAGGATCATTTGAATTCCACCACATGTTGGTGAATAAAGGTGCCCAAAACATAAGATGACAGTTTTAAAATGTGATCTGTTCTTATTTCTCATCTCATTCATAACAATTCACAAAGCAATATGCACACACACACACGCATACACATATTAACATTTACACATACCTACACAATTCATTGTCCAACGTGCTCTTTTTTAGGATGGTTGTTTATTTGAAAAAGATTTGGTTGGTGTTTGTTGCAGGTTGGGTGACCATGGAGAGGCTCCATCTTTGACTTTAAAATGATTTTGTGTATAACATCAATAGTACCCTTTCTTAGACATTGGCACTATTCAAATATTGTTATTGTGCTCAACAGGAAGTTAGCAGTTGATCAGGCCTGAACTATTTGGTAGCTGCATGCAGTCAGCCCTAGTATTATAAATACAGTTACATTCACAGGCATGATTGTGTGGTAGGAAGCTTCCTTCCCAACCACATGGTTCTGGGTTCAGTCCCATTGCGTGGCACCTTAGGCAAATGTTTTCTATTATAGTCTTGGGCTAACCAAAGCCTTGTGAGTGGATTTGGTAGACAGAAACTGAAAGAAGCCCATTACATATGTGTGTGTGTGTGTGTTTAATTTCCTGTAGCAGTTTGGTGAAAGAAATCGATTGAATAAGTATTAGGTTGAAAAAAAGTTCTGGGGTTGATACATTCGACTAAAACTCCTTCAAGCTGGTGCCCCAGCATGGCCACAGTTTACTAACTGAAACAAATAGAAGATAAAAGAGTTACAGTAACAATTTTTTATTGACTCAAATTTGTAGTGACTTTGATGGTCTAAGTTATCTATAACTAAAGCAATGTTTTACATATGAATCTGTTTCTTTGAAATGTGTAGTGATTGTGGTGTTGAAAGAGAGATCAGGTTGTCATGTTTTCTGTTGAATGATGTTCCCAAGTTCAAACTTCATGAAGCATCTCGAGATGTGTAAATGACACTTTTGTGTGAAATGTAAATGAGTGATTTATCATATCCACATAAGAGTGTTCATTGGAAACAAATAGGTTGTTGATGTTTAAACGGAAGTATGTTGGAGACATTACTGAACTTTGGGGTGTGCTAGACTTCATAGTATGTGGGTGGAGTCTGAAAGAACACCATCAGCACATGCAGCAGTAGTTGCAGTCTACCAGGAAATTTCTGATTCAAAAATTTCACATAAAGTCCTCACATTTAACGATTCATTGGTAAGGGCCATATAGCAATTAGTCTCCAGTCAATCTTTATTGTAGCTGTTGCAGTGGACTCTGAGGAGAAGAAAAGAAAGAGATTCAACGTGATAAAGAAAATAATTATTTACAATTATCATCACCAGAGTTGTTAAAAACAAGGGCAATAATCCCCTCTCTTCCATTTTTTGGTTAAAATAGGAGATACTACCTCCGTTTTTAAGAAGTGAAATGAACTACAGAGGGAGAATGAAGAGTTTGGATCTGATGGGAGATAACTCTGGAGTGTACCGTTTAAGGGTGATGGAAGTGAAGCTGTTAGATTAGAATGATTGGTGATACTGAGACTGGTAGGGAAGAGATATCAAGGGCATAGAACCTGGAGTTGGAGCTTTTTTTCAGTAAGCATGCTGTTATCATAGACATCTGGGTTGAGATTTCTTGCAGCTTCAAATTACTATGTTGAGTATTAGTCCCAATTGATGTTATTTTAGTCATAGTTTTACTCATGCTATCATGAGTTTTATAAAATCTTACAGTCTGAGAGCAAATATCCTGTGGTATTTAGTTGTGGTTCTTCCCACTAAGATCAATATTGCTTCTCATTTGGAGTCACAATAGTAAAGTATCAGTCAAGTATTGGAGTGTCTCTTCCTCACAAGTTAGTGGACTGTTTTTTTTTTTGCTAAGGTCTGAAGTCACTGCCTGTGCCCTTTGCAGGCTAATCATTCTTGGTTGCACTGCTTTCGTGGATTCTCATGACTCTGTTGCCAAACAATTCCATGATTTTGAATTGAGAGCTTAAGTCAGTTAATTTTTCATTTACAGATGTGTTGCAGTTATTCTTGATAAAGCTTGGTGACCCTGGCTGTTGATCTTCTTGGATTCCTTTGCTCAGCATCAATATAAGAAACACTGTTGGCTCAGTTGAGCTCTTCTGCTACCTCTTCACAATCTGCCATACTGCAGTCCCATGACTTCACAATATCCTTGGTAGGCTGGCTGAACAGGTGCTATACCTTGCTAGAGGGCAACCTGCAACTATGCAGGGCATGGTCGTCACTCTGTGATGTATTTTCAAAGTACCCACATACCCAAAGGCTAATCTAAGGTCCACAAAGCCAGTGGAGATTTTTGTGGGAAGAGGCCAGGAGATTCTACCTGTTGGTGGGTGAGAGACAGCAGGTTGTGTGCTGTTCAAACTTTTCTTTTGCTTGTTTAATGATTCTCTTCCAGGTATAACAGTGGTTGACTCTCTGAATGTAGGTAGTGTGTCATCCACCTTCGAGATTTAGTAATGGGCTACTCTTTTGTGTGGAATGTAAAGAAAACTTAAGAGAAAGGTTGGTTGATTGTCTAAAATAGTTAAAGGGTAAAGAACATTTATTGTCCATAGTGATGCCTGCATATATATTTATGTATCATCATCATTAGTTTAATGTCCACTTTTCAATGCTTCCTTGGCTCAGACAGAGGCATATTTTCTACAGCCAGACACCTTTCCTGTTGCCAATCCTTGTTTCCAAATAAGATAATAATCCCCCATGGCCAGACATGTTTTCACTGAAGACAGACACTGCTTGTATGACAGTGACACTCATTTACGACTATCACATGCACATATATATATATATATGTGTGTGTGTGTGCAAGATGCCTGGCGCCTTGCCAAACTCAAGAAGACCTGTACTCCACAGCAGAAGTGTTGAGACCAATCCTTTTGGTGGTGCCATGTAAACGCACCCACCACACTCTGTAAAGTGATTGGTGTTAGGAAGGGCATCCAGCCATAGAAACCATGCCAAATCAGACTGGAGTTTGGTACAGCTTGCCAGGTCATGTCAAACCGTCCAACCATGCCAGCATGGACAACAAACGTTAAATGATGATGGTGATCATCATCATCATCATCGTTTTCCATGCTATCATGGGTTGGACAATTTGACTGAGGACTGGCGAACCAGATGGCTGCACCAGGCACCAGTCTGATCTGGCAGAGTTTCTACAGCTGGATGCCCTTCCTAACACCAACCACTCCGAGAGTGTAGTGGATGCTTTTACTTGCCACTGGCATGAGGGCCAGTAAGGCGGTACTAGCAACAGCCACGCTCGGCCTAGTGCTATTGTAGAAGACACTAGCCCAAGGTGCCACATAATGGGACTGAATTGAAGCCATGTGGTTGGGGAGGAAACTTCTCAACAACATAACCACAAAGTCTTTGTTCCTAAATCTTGGCTATGTTGTTGAGAAGTTTCCTTCCCAACCACATGGCTTCAATTCAGTCCCATTATCTGGCACCAGTGTTTGTAAGTTTACATCCCCATAACTTTGCGGTTCAGCAAAAGGAGAGCAATAGAATAAGTACTAGGCTTTAAAAAAGATTAGTAAGTCCTGGGGTTGACTCATTTGGCTAAAATTCATCAAGACAATACCCCAGCATGGCTGCAGTCTAATGACTGAAACAAAAAGTAAAAGTTATATCTATACACACACACACAACCACACTTGGGTCTCTGTTCAATGATAAGGATTCAGTTGTTTAATCAACTGGTTGAATATTTCACAGACAAGTCTACTCCTAACAGGCAGAATCAGTGTGACATGGCTCTACTTTGTGAGTTTATATGCACAATCCATCCAAAGCTTCCATGCAGTTTCTACCCATTTTCACTCACAAGGAATGGGTCAATGCAACACTTTAGAAAATGACACTTGCCCAAGATTCCATGCAATAGCATCAAACACTGATCTTGTGGTTACAAGACAAACCTTTTGACCATTTCCCCATACTACATTAACTATATATTATTATCATGATCGTTTTAGTGACCATGTTCCATGCTGACATGGGGTGGATAGTTTGACAAGATCCAATGGTCCAAGAACTAAATGCCCTTCCTATCATAACCAACCACTTTATAGCATGTACTGGATTTTATTTTATTTTTTATTTTTTTTGTGCTATCAGCATTAGTGAGGTCTTCATGCAGCTTGCAAGACTAGGAACCCTAAGGAAGGGTAACTTTATACTAGGAAATGAGGTATAGATAGGGTAAAATATGAGGGGAAAGGGCCAGAGTAGAACAGGTCTCTAGATGTAGTGTAGTTACAGGACTACTCATATTGTAAAAAAGAGTGTGAGTGATCAGGTGGAGATGGAAAGTAGTATATGTTGATATTTTCACAAGTATGTATAAGTTTGTAGGCTGAAATGATTTAAGGCACATTGAGCTACTGTTTCTATTATTTACTCAAAATTTTCGGGTGAGTTTCTGTATTTTGTGTAAATATTTTAAAATTTCACCACTAAACAACATGGTGCCTTTACACTTTGACTTCTTAAAAGCAACTTTAAATGCCTAAGCTCAAATTTAAAGTGTTTTGCTATGACTAAAATCTTTCAACTGTGACCATCTTGGCTTTTGTTGTATCTAAGTCAACATTATAGAAAGTCCTTCCTTTTTAAGTCGGTGGTATGTGATTTGAGGGATTTGGCTTCTATTTCTATAAGGCTGCAAACTGGCAGAATCTTTAGCACACCAAATGAAATGCTTAGCAGTATTTCATCCATCTTTACATTCTGAGTTCAAATTCCATGGAGGACAACTTTGCCTTTCATCCTTTCAGGATTGATAAAATGAATACCAGTTGAGCACTGGAGTTGATGCAATCAATTTACTCCTTCCCCTGAAATTGCTGGCTTTGAGCCAAAATTTGAAATCATTATTATTGTTGTTGTTGCTGCTGCTGTTTAACTTTAGTTTGGTTCACATTGAACAGATTTTTGTTCAGAGACACTCCATCTGTGACCAAATATCTGGTAGCTTTTTTCAGTGACAGTGTACTTCAGACTACATTTTCCTTGTGCATGCAAGTCTCCAATCTCCATGGCACCAATAGTATCTCCTAAGACAAATGTGAGGCCAATAGTTTGGTAACAGGTGTGCAAAATGCCAGTACAGAAACAACAAGACATCGTGTCCAACACTAGCCATTCTCCCAATCCACTATACTTGGCTGATACTGAGAGAGTAAAAGACAAAGTTGAACTTAGTGACATAGAGAACCAGAATAAATACTCTGTAGCATTCTGTCCACTACACTGATGACTTTGCCAATGTCTAAGTGTCTAAGGTGAATTATTGTTTGTACAATTTTAATGTTTGGACTTAGTAATGAAACATCATCATCATCATCATTTAACATCTGTTTTTCCATGCTGGCATGAGCTGGATGGTTTGACCAGAACTGGAGAGATGCACCAAGCTCCAGTCTGATTTGGCATGGTTTCTATGGCTGGGTGCCCTTCCTAATGCCAACTCCTTTGCAGAGTATGCTGGGTGCTTTTACATGGCACCACATGAGTGCGTTCATATGGCACTGGCATGAACGCTTTTTACGTGGTACCAGCAGAAGACTCTTGCAGGCCAATCCTTTTCGCCAGAGGGAGCAGCCTTAATGCTTATGCTGTGAAATATAGGCCTTCTTGAGTACTTCAAGGTGCCTGGTATCTCAGTCCTTTGTCTGAAACGTTCAGCATCCTGAGGTCATCCTTCAGTATTTCATAAACATATTTGAATATTTACATATGCTTTTAGGATAGAAATATATTTTTATACAGGCATTACATTATAAAGTCCTTCTGCAATTTTATATTTGCGTAATTTTAGTTTTGTCATCATCGCCATCATCATTTAACTTCCATGCTGCAGGAATTGGATATTTGAGATATTATCATTGTCATTGTGTGTCTGCTTTCCATGCTGGTATGGGTTGGACAGGTCATCAGGATCTAAGTCCTTATTGAAAGTTACTGATGTCATTTGGTTTGGTTTCTATATCTGGATACTCTTCCTATCACCAACCTTTTTACAGAGTATATCATCATCATCATCATCGTTTAACGTCCGCTTTCCATGCTAGCATGGGTTGGACGATTTGACTGAGGACTGGTGAAACCGGATGGCAACACCAGGCTCCAATCTAATTTGGCAGAGTTTCTACAGCTGGATGCCCTTCCTAACGCCAACCACTCAGAGAGTACTGAGTACATTTTCTCATAGCACCAACACCAGAGATTGATAAGTCCTTGGTGAGATAGGACTAAAGGGGGTCTCACAGTTCAATGCTTTCTCTGCCATCCACTTCACAATGTGAACTGGATGTATTTTTCACGAACCCACTAGAGATTGTATAGTCTTTGGTGAGACATAACTAATGGACATTTTGAGACTACTGCCTGCTTACTAATCACACTAGAGGGGGCTTTCTGTCACTCACCTCTCACTCAATAACTTAAGACATATTTCCACTCAGGTCATCTGGTTGAGGATTAGAGCACAGTGGCAGGTCAGAATGGGTGAGTGAAAGCAGGAAGAATAGGATGGTAGAGACAATTGTTGGCATGGCAACAGGAGGGGAATGATGGGCAATAGCAGCGGTGGACATAGCAAAAGTAGGTGGTGGGTAACAAATACAGATGGTCTAGGTGAGGGAAAGTAGTGGATGGTAGTTATAGAAAGAGTGAAATAGAGTGTACTGGATTGATATACACACACACACACATGGAGTCTCAGACAGGTTTTAATGCGAGCAGCATCTGTATGTAGAAGAGCATATTGCATTTGTATGAACTTGTAACATAAGTGAATTAGTACTGGACAATAAATTACTGTGCATTTACAATAGAAGCCCCCTGCTAGTGCTGTGGAATACATACATGGAAATCAAATTTCAAGATGTTGAATCTCAAAGATAAAATAATATTGGATTAAAATAAGTAACACTTTACACCAAAAACCTATTCACCCATGGAAAAAGTATGTGTGTATATGTCCCCCACCACTGCTTGACAACTAGTGTTAGTTTATTTACATCACTATAACCTCATGGTGTGGCAGAGAGACCAGTAGAACAAGTATCAGGTTTAAAAATAAGTACTGGTGCTGGATTTTTTCAACTAAACCCTTCAAGGTAGTGCCTGAACATGGCTGCAGTCCAATGGCTCAAACAAAAGAAGGTAAGTCAAACAATCAGTCAAATTTAAATTTGGCTAAACTTGGTAGGATTTGAACTCAGAATGAAATGAGCTGAAACAAATGCAATAATTTTTTTTTTTTTTTTTTTTCCTGATACTCTACCAATCTGCCAATCTACCACTTTCAGTAGATCAATAATGAGAGATATTCCATTCCTGAACATTTTGTCTTTTTTTGTATGTCACAACTTGGTTCAATGTGTGTCTCGCATCATTTTCAGACCATAGGATGCGATTTAAAAGCTATTTGTAACAGGTAAAGTAGTTACACAGAGATACCTCCATTAACATCTCTGCTTCCATTGTTGACAAGGAAAAAACCTCAACAAGTGATGAGGGTACCAATAAACTAAGGCAGCAAGAATTGTTAGCATGCTGTGCAAATTGCTTTGCAGCATTTCGTTCATCTTTATGTTCTAAGTTTAATTTCTGATGAGGTCGACTGCTTTTCAAGATCAATAAAATAAGGACCAGTTGAACACTTGGGTTGACCTCTTTGACTTATCTCTCCCCCAAAATTGCTGACCTCGGGCCAAAATTTGAAATCAATATTACCAATAAATTCACCTTTGTGGGAAGAACCACAACTACATATCATGGGATGTTTGACCCTATGCCCTCAAAATGTTTAACGTTTTATAATAACAGATTCATGAAAGCATATGGGTGATACTTTGACAACAAATCTTATAATGGGCGTTTTGTCCATCAGTCTGTTCCCTATTTATGGTCAAATGGCTGGACCAATGGTCACAATGTTTTTCAGAATTACAAAGGAGGTAATCAAGAAGGTTGTTAGTGAAAAAGTATGATTATTTAGTGGATATTGAGTTTTGTATTAATAAATCACCTTTGATTTTTTTTTTTTTTTTTTTTTTTGTTAAAATTCCAGTGATGAGGATTAAACTCTGGATTTCCACCCATCCCCATATAGTTCATGAATTTAGAAGGTTTAGATTTGTGATATTTTCCCTTTATTTCCCATTGTAGATGGGCAGATTTGCTATCTTACTATAATGGGTGTTATGTCCATCTATCTGTCCATCTGTTCATCTCTTTGTCTGTTCCCTCCTCACAGCCAGATGGCTGGACCAATGGTTATGATATTTTTGGGGATTACCAAGACAGTCATCGGGAAGGGTTTTAGAATTAAAAAATCAAAAAGTATGATTATTTTGTAGATATTGATTTCTGAATTGATAAACCACCTTAACAATTTTATTAAAAATTCACTGACCATAAGTAACTCTGGATTTTCATTGTATAGTTTGTGGCCCCATCGTAGACACAAAGGGGGTTGCAAGGATGGTTAATAGTGAAAATGAAATGGAAAAAGTGTGTGTGGTTATTGAAGTGTGTTCGTCTCGAGCAGGATTCAAAATGGCTAATCAAAGCAGCTGAATTTTACATCTCAGTTTTGTCAATCAAAATAGTGTCTCCACCAGATTGGTAGGTGAATAGGTGACTGTTAGGTTTCCCAAAGTTAGCATTACAAACCATAGGATCATTTACATTGCAGAACTCTAGCAGCCTGGTTCCCTCCTCATTGCGGGAACCAAAACCATAGCCTCCTTGGAAGCCCCCTGCATGTTGTCCAACATGTCCATTGAAGTTGTCAGCCACAAAGTGAAGGTCCCTGTCATTCATCAATGAGGTAGTCTGCAAGAGGGTATCATAAAATTTATCTTTCTGTTCATCAGGTTGCTCTGGCTGAGGGACATAGGCCAAGATAATGGTTGCTAACCCATGTTGCTGCACTAATCTAATCTTAAGTATTCTATCACAAACTCTAACTACCTCAATTACTTTATCAACCCATTTCTCTTCAAGAAGTATATCCATGCCCCCGACCCTGTCAGTGTTCCCTGCCCAGAAAATCTTATACCTATGTTCTTTGCCTGTGAGGAACCTAGAATGCAACACAAATCTGCATGTTTCCATTTAAGCATCTCAACAATCTCACCAGACCTACCTTTCAGTGTGCCAACTCATGGGAGGTGTGGGCCAGTGAGACCCTGGGATGGAGGATAGCAGCGTCATGTACCTGAAAAGAAAGCTTGCATTTGGTAGAACTCATAATCATACAATAGCCTTCAGCCTGCATACACTACACCATCATTTTATGCATTACATAATCACTACATTACAAGGAGACAAACCCTAAGTAGGGATGGGGGAACATTAAGCCTTTGGAGGTGTTCATGGGAGAGACATCCGATAAAGATCAGAGGATAGAGACTTCTGGTATAGGTGGTGGGAGTGGGAGGGTGGTCGCACCACGAAACAGCAAAAACTCTGCCGGTGTGAGAAAATATTAATGATAATAATGAGATAGAATTGAGCATTTGAATTCTTAACTAGAGCTATAACCAAGAGTTTGCGGTCAGCCAAACTGTGACAAAATTAGATAAATGAATTAATAAATGAGCGTGAAAGAGAGGGAGAAACGAGGAGAGTTGGACTGAGCGAAGGGGACAAATGCTCAGTTACTTCTGCTGAAATTTGAAACCAATACAACCATTGAATGCATTTCAGACACTACAATTGAAAATTTATTTTATATATAGCTTTTAATAGATTCAATGCTAGTAGTTATTATTTCTCCTTTTAAATTCTAATACCATTTCTATCATACTTTAACCTCTCATCATCTGACACAAAGACACCACCTTCAATACAATTACACCTTGACTTCAGGGGTCTTGTTACTTGTTTTATTTGGTGACCTCACTGGTGCTGGTCGCATGTAAAAACATCCAGTACACTCTGGAAAGTGGTTGGTGTAAGGAAAGGCATCAAGCCATCATGCCAAAGCAGACACAGAAGTTTGGCATAATCCTCTGGCTTACTCATTTATATAGTGGAGGCGTAATGGCCCAGTGGTTAGGGCAGCGGACTCGTGGTCATAGGATTGCGGTTTCGATTCCCAGACCAGGCGTTGTGAGTGTTTATTGAGTGAAAACACCTAAAGCTCCACGAGGCTCCGGCAGGGGATGGTGGCGAACCCTGCTGTACTCTTCCACCACAACTTTCTCTCACTCTTACTTCCTGTTTCTGTTGTGCCTGTAATTCAAAGGGTCAGCCTTGTCACACTGTGTCACGCTGAATATCCCCGAGAACTACGTTAAGGGTACACGTGTCTGTGGAGTGCTCAGCCACTTGCACGTTAATTTCACGAGTAGGCTGTTCCGTTGATCGGATCAACTGGAACCCTCGACGTCGTAAGCGACGGAGTGCCAACAACTCATTTATATGGAACTGCCCTAAACGCCATCCAACATTTAATTCACTCTATCTTCAAAGTTCAAACTTAGTTGACATTTCTACCTTCCATCTCTCTAGGAGTGAGTAAAATTATTCATCTCTGACATAGCAAACCTACGACCAAAGTGTTACTGTTTTGTCCTTTCAAATTCAGTGCATCTTTCTCTACTTTTCCAATAACAGTGATATCTGAAAGAGATTTTGCTGCTATTTCTAAAAGAGCCAGCAACCACATTGTGGCTTTTTTCATCTATTGAAATTCCATTATAGTATTATTAAATCGAGTACTTGAATGGTACTTGTATTTTATCGCCCAGCAAGGATGCACGGCAACTTTAATCTCAACAGGATTTGAACTCAGAACGTAAAGGGCCGTAGTTAGATACCATTAGGCATTTATCCGTTGGTCTACCGATTCTGCCAATTCCCATACATGAATACCCGTTTTAAACGCAGGTTTAAGGTTGATTCCATTACCCATAACCTTTCCTATACCGGTATGTTACCCAACCAAGATAGAAATCAATATTTTTGACACAGGTAGAAAAGCGAACAATTTGCATAAGATATTATTTCGTAATTATTTTTTACACCGCAAGTCTCATTCTATTTCAATCTATACAAGCCAATCTCGCCTTTTTATTATAAAATTAATCTCACCGCATTATTATAAAATTAATTAACCACTAAACTGTATTAAAATTGGATAAACTAATCGATGTTAAGCGTATTTTCTTTCTAAGATCTCGATAGACTGAACAGCTCGATCACATTGGCTTTTTTTTATATTTTGGCTGCAGAAAGAGAGAAAGGAATCCAAATCATGTTTTACTAAATCTAATGTCATACTATATTAATTTTGTTTTTCAAAATTTGTTTTCAGTTCATTTTGAAAGTAAATTTCAAACTCCATTTTGTATTAGTTAAATGAAAATAAATTATGAAATTATTGACGAAAATTGACGATAACGACGAGAAAAACCGGAGCATATTTGTCTTTTTGTCTTCCCCCTCCCAACTTGAATAGATTTTATTTCTGAAGAGAAATTCATTGATGGATTATTTAAATTCTCTAACTAAATTCTATTTATTATATGATCATAATAAAAAGTCGTTCATTTATGAAAAAAATATTTGGTTTTCAAAAATAATTATATATTTCTAGAAACAAACTAATAAAAAAAAAAGTATAATTGGGAGATATAAAAACAAAATCTTAATTATGGAGGGAAGGAGGTTTTGGAATTGTTTAGGTGGAGGGATGGAGATTATTACCAAAATTTTTATATTTCTTTTATTTGCAGATTTTTGATAAAGAAATATATAAATTATATTCTTATTACATAGTGTATGTGTATTAACTATATATATACACACACACACACAGAGTAACCTATCAAACTAAATATTTCTGTTGGAAATGTAACCGGGATAAAAAAAAATTCTAGTCATTGTTCAAGTGTTTCTCACAAATGAGAATAGAGGAAAGTAGGTCGGCCATGGTAATTTTAACAAAGGGAAGCAACCTATGGCCGCAGCAGATTCACAGTTCTCTCGTTAAGTGGAGGCTGGAATGTAAGTCCATCATCATCTCTTACTTTCGATCAACTGAAAAATAATCAAACATTCTCCCACCCTTCATGTCTGATATATCAAGTCTACAATGGATCAGCAATTATTTCCTAGTGTGTGTGTTAGTGCTTGCTTCACTTCTTAGATATATTCTTTCCCGCCCTTTACAAGTCTACAGTGAAACATCAATGTTTTGTACATATTCTCCCCACCTTCATGTCCCATATATGACCCTATGTAGTGGAAACGTTATTTTTATATATTTTTTTTTCTCCCTTTATTCTGTTCCAGATTGAAGTCGATAATGAAACATCAGTAATCTTTATATATACACACAACTATGCTTTCCCTCCATTCATGTCAGATATAACTAATCTACAGTGAACAGCCAATGTTATACACATCAGTCTCCCTCCCCGTCATGTCCCGTCTAACGACTCAGTGAAACATCAATTTTGTTTTTTCTCCCTCTTTTTCAAAATCGAAGTCGACAATGAAACACCATGCATCTATAATCACTTTTTCCTTCCACATATCCGACATACAAATAAACTGAGCCACTAATCTTGTACATACACACACGTGTGTTTCTTTCATGTCCACGCCAAAACACTCGTCCGATATACAAATAGATAGAGCGAAGCACAATTCTTTGTCGTTGCAATTCAATCTATTCCTCTTTCATCTGTTTACTCCAATATTGCACATTCTACTTCAATCGCTTTCTCCTCAGAACCGATGTTTACCTTCGCATGGTAGGTTGCACTGTTAGAAATAACAGCAAGCTCTTGAATCAGACTCTATCTGTCTTGAAAACAGAGGGGGGCACCTTGGAAAACCTAGTCTTAGATATTCGTAGAAAGAAAGATCGTCACAGGTCGAATGGTGCTGAACATGTATTGTCGACAGTTTGACCAGAGCTAAACGACAATATTATCTTCATTTTACATTACAGTAGCAAATTACCGTAATATTGAAAAATAAATGTCCGGTAATTACAAAAAAGAATATTTTCACCCGAAAAAGGTTTCTTCACTTAGTAATGATATTAATGCATGATCGAAGACTGGAGTTTTGAATTAGCTTGTTTACAGCCAGAACAAGATATTCACAACATAAATTCTAAGAAGATAAAATATAAACCGAGAGAAAATTTTTTTATTCCATCAATAATTGTCGAGTTTATGCCTGATTTGTTTCTTAGGCTTAGGAACAATAGTATTCCGTCTTCACTTTGTTTTCCTGTTATGTTCGTCTTTGCAGTTTTTGATGCCTATTTCTGTTAGGAGTGGTTACCATTCCACTTTCTATATATTTGGTTTCAAATAATCGTGATGGAGATCAGATATGGTATCGTTCACTCAAATCATGGAACATCTAAGAATGTTCTTCCCTATCACGTCTTGATAACTCTATTGTCCTGGACGAACATGTCTGCTCACTCACGTAGAAATAGCAGCCAAATCTGTATTACATCCTATGGACATTCCACATAATGTTATCTTAGATACTTCCCTAAAATATTGGACGGTTACGGTTTTAATACCTCTGATTTACTCAATCTACTGTCCTACGTACCACATAACATTTTATTTTAGTGCTGCTGTTTTGCCAAAATAACCCATCTCCTTCCCCCAGCGCCCTTCCGTTTGTTGATGTACAATGGAACATGCAGGTAAATTAAACATGTAACATCTCGCCATTAATGGCCAGCTCCGCAGAATTCAGCTCTATAAACTTTACTCAATAATAATGAAATAGCCCCAAAACACGAACACCCAATTTATCTCTTTTAATACTCTATCACTACACTTTTGTTCCATGGATGGGTTGAACAAGTTTACAAAATTCTCCTTTTTCTCATTTCTCTTACACTTTCCCCTGTATCCTTCCAATTTCCTTGTTCTAAATACCCTTTCCTTGTAATTCTCTCTCTCTCTCACTATATTCCGCCATATCTCTAACCAATTAGTGTTATCCTCTTTGGTACTGTCCAACCCCTCTATTCTATCTACTTAACTACCTCCGGTCTTTTATAGTGTCTCTCTATTGACTAGGGTATTTAGTTCTAAAAGGAGGAATGCATTCTAAATATTTTAATTTTAAATATTTTGTTGTAGTGTAATTTTAAATTGATTATTGAAAACCTCCTCTTTCTCCTCCCACTCCTCTTTCTTCATTTACTACAAATGTTGTCCGCACCTGAACCTCCTCCACACATACACACACTACTTTCATATTTTATTCATTTCACTTCTCATTTCATCAGTTCCCTTCCAACAACATATACAACCCACCCTATCCTCCTCCTCCTCTTCCAGTCTTTAGGAATAAGCTTAATATTCATTGCCTTCATCAACATTGCTAAATTAACGAGCATCTTCATCAAAACCTCAAACAAGGTAACATGTCTGTAGTCATTAGAAATATCAGTTAAACCTCCCTCTAATCACATTATGTCCTGTCTTAAAAAAAAAGTCACATTGCATAATGTAGTCTTAGGTACCCCTACAAAGACAAGAATGCCTTTAATCTTAGGTCTTTCATCAGGATTGACCTACTGGTGAGCAACAACCTGCTTACCTCTAGCACCATCACCACCCCGTTACAATTTCCCTGCTGATTTAATCATTTGGGTTTTGATATCTTTAATTCTTTTGATGCCAAAACACCTGAAACTGCCACTGGTTCTATAACACAAACTTACTGTTAAAACTTTCCACCAAAATTTCATCTTAATTTATGTTCCATATACCAGCTTAACAATGACTGTTATTTGATTAAATTCTTCAATATTTTCAAAATTGATTCAAACAAAGGCAGTATACTTCAACAGAAATACGGTAACAAAACGTGCTGTCGTGAATCTAAGAAGCTTATTTCCTTAATAAACGGTGTCCTTCCTTCAGTTATGTCCAAGCCTTAGAGCTACCCAGGTGGAGATACTTAGAGCTCTCCAAGATACTGGGCAATCTAAGTTTACAGTTGAAGGAAGACAATTGTCCAAGGTGCTACTCAATGAGATTGAACTCATAACCACATGGTTGTGAAATAAACTTCTTAATCAAGGAGCTATGATTGCACTTAAACATCTCACATCCTCAACATGAGGAAGGAAAGGGAAGATCAATGAAAATATACCTGAAGGAAACGAGAGTAACTGGAGTTACTTGGGTAAGGATGTAGAGCGCAGGGCAGAATAGAGGAGTCTGTCATGGGGCCCTGCAAAGCTAATCCCTGCATTAGAAGGAAAATACAACCTTAGAACACTTGCTGCTGTATTGTCACCCATTGTCACACATTTTTCCTTTCATATAAATCTCACGTCTTATTTTTGTGGTGCCTGTTTCTAGCAGATCAAGCAGTTACATAGAGGCTTCTTGGGAAATAAAAGACTTGATGGTCAAGGATGAAATA
This sequence comes from Octopus bimaculoides, assembly GCF_046866305.1. Lineage (NCBI taxonomy): Eukaryota > Metazoa > Mollusca > Cephalopoda > Octopoda > Octopodidae > Octopus > Octopus bimaculoides. The sequence continues at coordinate 31,083,787 of NC_142941.1, read as the reverse complement.
TCTTCAATCATAAGACTATTTCAACAGGGCCTGATGTAGGGCTAAACTATTGCTACTATACTAGGTTTTATAGAGAATGAGAGAGCATCTACATAGTTGTTCAAGCTGCTAGAAATAGTAACCAAATCTCAAATCACTCCCTGCTACCTGTAAAAAGGAAGAGCACATTAAGCTATATAGTGTTTCTGGTTATGGCTGGTATATCGTTGGTCTGCTCAATCAGAAATGACTATGAGCTTTTCTTTTTCTTCTACTACTACTAATACTTCAAATTTATATATTGTTTGTGTTATATATTGTTGCCTTTCATGTTTTCTTGTGTTGGATTAATTCTTTGTATCTTTGTAGATGTATGAAGATCAGAATGGTAACTGAAACAGAAAACTAGAAGAGTCTTATTTGCTTTTCTTGACCACATCTTGTTGAGATGCCAAAGTCACACACTATATGAAGACTGTACTTAACAGATCTAACTAGCTCACAACGCAATAGACTTTTAATGCTATAACACCTAAATTATTGATATGCAGGAAAAAATTATTTACTAGACTATATTTGACTAAGTATAAAGTTTGTGTATAATGTGTATATTGTACATACCTTAATTTTCAGGACCTAAATTGTCTTAAAAACCTTGTGATTACTTGAAAATTATTTGAGCAACATATTCATATACACCTCTATTTTTATGAGTACTTTGCATTATGTACACCTCTAATTTTAATACTGGTTTTGATGATAAACTACATATAATACATGGGGTTCTACAGTATTTAAGACAAATATAATCAGTGTAAAAAAATTATATATGCACATATATATATTTATAAATTATTCAAAAGTCATTAATTCTTCCAATGATCCCGAGATATCATAACTGTTTGCATGCAATGATCAAACATAAAGAATCCTTACAGCTTGTCCAAACTTTCCTCTAAGAGCCAAGTATTTGAATTGTCAAGAATTATTAACAGTAGGTGTTTAAGGTGATGATTTAAGAATTGACAAAATTTTAAAAGAATTCGTTTTGTTTGCAACACCATGACTGCTATGGAATGAGATATTCCTTCTGTTTTAAACGAAGCCCTTGGCATACTTATAATTATGATGTTTCACATGCAACCTGTTTATCCAAGTTCATCTTCTGTGGATAACCAATACAGATATGACGTCAACAACAAGCCATTTCAACAACCTGAAGATAACAATCACTCACGCTACCGTCACCACCACCACCACCATCACCACCATCACCATGAACCCACTTGCCCTCATTATTTAAACAATTCAGTCAAGGGTGGCTACCAGTGTCGGAGTAACCGTGAACATTTAAATGCACCGGAGTCACAAACTTCTGCCAAGGTCGCAAGTCACAGCAGCAAACCTTACAAGTGTGAAATTTGCCGCAAAAGCTTTAGTCGGCGAGCCAACCTTCAAAATCATGAACACAGTGCATATTCCGGAAGTGGTGACCGGCAACAGCATCATAGTTGTGTCTACTGCCAGAAAGTGTTTGCTCAGAAAGCACATTTGCGCAGCCATGAGAGGACACACACAGGTGATCGCCCTTATACATGTTTAGTTTGTCTTAAGTCTTTTAGCCAAAAAGCTCATCTCAAAGTACATGAGCGCACCCATACAGGGGAACGACCTTTTAAATGTCCTACCTGTCCAAAAGCATTCAGCCAGAAGGACCATCTTAGTAACCATATAAGGACACACTCTGGAGAGCGACCTTTTCAATGTTCCCATTGTTCAAAAGCATTCAGCCAACGTGCACACCTTCGTAACCATGAGCACACACATGCATGTCACAAGCCATTTGTCTGCACCTTATGTGACAAAGCATTTGCACAAAGAATTAACTTACTCAGTCACATCAGAACTCACACAGGTGAGAAACCGTTCTCCTGTGATATATGCGGGAAGAATTTCTCCCAGAAAGGCAATCTCAAGACTCATAAACGCACACATGGCAACAAAAAAATCTTTGAATGTAATGTCTGTGGAAAAGTCTTCCCTCAAAAATCAATCCTACAGTGTCATGAGAAAGCACATATGATGCCAAACTTGGCTGAAGTGAACCCATCATCTAACAAGGATCAAGTTTTTCAGTACAACCTACCAGAATCTGGTGGTGTTAATCAACCATAAATTCCTTCTTTTCTCATGATTGTTATTCTCAGTTTTTAGGAATTTAGGACTTGAATGTGTCATCTTAATTACTGTTAAGTGTATCATTTTATTGGCTATTCATCAATATAAATTTCGGTATTAATTAAAAATCATTTATTCACTATTTCAATTCTGTTTGTAAAACTTTACTATGGATGTAATCAGTGGAAATAAGTAATTAATTGGGAGCTGACATACTTATTGTAGGAACCAAAATAAAAAATAAATATTGCTGAATTAAAATTATCTCTGTAATAAAGAAAATCACACTTAGTATTAATGACAATTATTATGATGAAAAAAGAGAGATAACTCTGAAATCTGAATTTATTAAAATTTGAACATGCTATGGGGTGGGAGTATTATCTTTGGTAAGTATGGTAACAACTATGGATATTTTTAAGTATTATTAAATGCCTTCAATGAACGATAATCTTAGGATTTCAGAATTATTTCCCTTATTTTCTTGACAAGAATTATCATTAATGCTGATGATTGTTCTTCCTTCGTTACTATTACAGGTAAAATTTTAATTGAGCGAACATTGTTTGGCATACTACCTTATTTCTGTTCCCCACTTAACTATACATTCTTTATGCAACTGGCAACACTGGGAAATATTCCCATATTTATTTTATGCATTCAAAATCCACAGAAAACTGATAGCAATAAAGTTCTGTTCTTTACCAAACATGTAGTTTAATTTTCTCTAATTACAGATATAATTGTTATATTCAGGATATCTTTAAAATAATCAAACTTCTCTGCCAATTTAGTTTCCATTGCAGACATCCATAGTTTATTTCATGTATTTTTGTTATTATAAATGTTTTCATCTTTTGTTGTTGTATAAACACCTGTCAACCCTACTTGAACAAACCTACAATTAAAAGACATTCCAGTTTGATCATTTTGTTTACCCATCAGATCCAGTGTACCTAGGATGTATTGTAAGATGTGATTTGAGGTTATCTTGATCAAGACATTAATCCTTTAGCATTCAGATTATTCTGCCAGATGTAATGCTTATTTATTCACATTGGTTTAAATTAATCATGCATTATATCCTAACTTTAAGATTTTGATGATGTGATTGTTTATTTTTAGAATAACATTGTAAGATAGGTGTGAGAGGCCAGATCTGGCCAGTTTGAACATAAAATAAGTAGAATATTTGGACCAGATATGGCCGGTTTAAATACTAAATGATTAAACTGGCCATACCAGTCCAAAATAGTCTGCTTGTTTTATGTTCAAACCATTCAGATCAGGCCTCTCACACCCACTCTACAATGTCAATCTAAAAATAACCAATCACATATTAATCTTGACGCTACAAGATAACACATGATCACTTCAAAACAAAGTGAAAAAGTAAGCATTACATTTGACAATAATCTGGATGCTGAAAGGACAAACTGCATTTGATAGTGAGGCTGTACTTTAAGAATCCATGAATTTGGGTGGGTTGGGGTAGAGTCACCCTTTAGTTAGCTCTACTCCAAAGTTCACCCTGGCCTGGGATAGCAGTACCTGTCAAATAACAGCAAATGGTCCTAAAGCTAAGGCATACAGGTCTCAGAGGAGGACTGGCCCTTAGTTATATACATCAGTTTCAAATTTTGGCATAAGGTCAACAAGTTCAGGGGAGAGGCAATCGATTATATTGACTCCAGTGCACAGGTGGTACTTATTTTATCAACCCCAAAAGTTTGAAAGAGAAAGTCGACCTCAACAGAATTTGAAAGATGGATAAAATGCTGCTAAACATTTTGCCCAGCATGCTAACAATTCTGCCAGCTCACACATACATATATATTTATATATATATATATATTCTTTTCTTTTATTTGTTTCAGTCATTTGACTGCGGCCATGCTGGAGCACCGCCTTTAGTCAAACAAATCAACCCCAGGACTTATTCTTTGTAAACCTAGTACTTATTCTATTGGTCTCTTTTGCCGAACTGCTAAGTTACGGGCACATAAACACACCAACATTGGTCATCAAGCAATGGTGAGGGGACAAACACAGATACAAACATACACACACAGGCACACACACACATATAAATAGCATATACATATATCATTAATATATATATATTATCAATATATATGTATTTTATTAATATATATATATGTATACTATTAAGATATATATATATATATATATGTTAATATATATAAATTCAATAATAGGACAAATTCTTTTACAAGAATTTATCAAGTAGCTAGCGTGAAAAAACCTCATAAGGGAAAAAAATCCATCATTTATTCCCAAAATATATATTTATATTTATATAAGGGCATTACTATACAATAATGCCTCACGCCATGAGGGACTCTACGGTCAGACTACCATAAAAAGCACATTTTTAACTTAGAGTCCCTCATAGCGTGAGGCATTATTGTATAGTAATCCCTTTATATAAATATAAATATATATTTCGGGAATAAATGATGAATTTTTCCCTTATGAGGTTTTTTTCACGCTAGCTACTTGATAAATTCTTGTAAAAGAATTCGTCCTATTATTGAATTAAATATATTACCAGAATATATTCAGTACTGAATTTATTCTGAGAAAAAAGCATATTTACCGAGATGCAATTTGAAATTCCCACCACTTACATAGGGAAATAGCGATGAACAGTCGTCTATATGCTATGCTGGATACACGGTGTTCGTTTGGTATGTTGATTCACTGTTTATTTCTATTTTTCTTGACCATATTATACTGACGAATAGAGGTTGTATAATACTACAATAACTACGAAATCATGATCTATAATTTAGTCTGTTTTTAAGGGGTTGGCTTTGAGAGTTGCATTTCCTCGCGTTCGGTAAAAATGTGCCTTTTATGGTAGTCTGACCTTAGAGTCCCTCATAGCGTGAGGCGTTATTGTATAGTAATGCCCTTATATAAATATAAATGTTAATATATATATATATATATATTACTAGCTGAGATACCCGGCCTTGCTCAGGATTAAATGATATAGTTTTTTTATTGTTTTACTTGTTTCAGTCATGTGACTGCAGCCATGCTGGAGCACCACCTTTGGTCGAAAAAATCGACCACAGGGTTTATTCTTTGTAAGCCTAGTATTCGTTCTATGTCTTTTGCCGAACTGCTAAGTAATGGAGATGTAAACACAGCAAAATTGGTTGACAAACAATGGTGGGGGTACGAACACACATACACACACAAATATATGACAGTCTTCTTTCTATACACACACATATATACATACATATATCAATAATATTAATACGCTAGTTTGTTTTTCGTACCTACATGAAAGAAATTGTTAAAAGAAATTTTGTTGCTTAAATAAAAAGTTTTAACTAGATCTCTTGTAATTTCTGGAAGAGATTTGAAATCACCACCTACTTCTCAACACCCATGCCTACTGGTTCACCAAAGCAGCAACAGTCTCAATGGGAAAATTAAGATATCTAAATTTGATGTGTGTGGAACAAGGGAGAGAGGAAGTGAGAAAGAGAGAGTGAACAGGAGTGGCTGAATTCCTTTCTATGATTGAACTGAAATTGACTCCTGGCTACTAAAGGCCCAACCACACACACACACATTTGTTTTAGGTCTTCTACTCATTTGACTTCAGCCATACACCAAATAACATGTTAAGTCTTATGTTCTGAAATTTAAATTGTGAATTTGTTTTAATTATAAAATTACACCTCAGCTAAAGAACATCTTTTGGATTTTGAATACAACTTTTTCTTTCTCTTTCTATATTTTTGTTAAGTTACAATTTCTCTGTTTTGGTCAGAATTTTTCCAATTTCTTTTTTCTTGTATCAAATAATTGATGAAAGCATTAAAAAAAAAATTAAATTCATAGAGCTGAACAAAATTTAAAATATTAAATCTATTTTTTCCCTTTCCTTAATACTAATAAGAGCATAGTATGAGAGAGATTTGGCTGTTATTTCTAGCAAATTGAACAACCACACAGAGTTGTTCAATTGGGTCATTTGTTGATGTGTATAAGTAAGCAAAAATTAAAAGATACACATACACACACACACACATATATATGAATGTGTCTGTGTTTGTACCCCCACCACCATTGCTTGACAACCGATGTTGTGTTGGTGTGTTTGCATCCCTGTAACTTAGCTGTTCAGCAGAATATACTGATAGAATAAGCACCAGGCTTACAGAGAATAAGTCCAGGGTTCAATTTTTTCAACTAAAGGGTGGTACTCCAGCATGGCCACCGTCATATGACTGAAACAAGTAAAAGAATATGAGAAAAATGTTCCGTACCACTACACCAAGAGGGTTCTCTGAATACATACGATGTATTTTAAGGATAAATAGTAATTCTCTTTACGTTTGCATAACTGAGATACTTTGATTGAATTATATAGTTATCGGTTTTACACTTCTTTCTATATTCTGTCACTGTTGAAATTTTTGTGTGGAGAAGGGTAGTCACTTAGATCGACCCCAGTATGTAACTGGTACTTAATTTATCAGCCCCAAAAGGATGAAAGGCAAAGTCAACCTCGGCAGAATTTGAACTCAGAATGTAAAGACATGAAATAAAGCTAAGCATTTCGCCAGCGTGCTAATGATTCTGCCAGCTCGCTGCCTTTAACTGTCACAATATAGAAACATTTCTCATGGCAACAGCACATAATTTGCAGATACTTACATTTTTCATAATTTCTCTGAATTTTTCACTGGTCCAGCTAGTATACCTAAATATACATACATATAAAAACCTATATATATATATACACATATATATATATATATACACACATATATATATATATGCACACATATATATACTTATATAAATATATATATACATAAATATCATACATATATATATATATATATATATATATATATATATATATATGTAACTTAGCTGTTCAGCAGAATATACTGATAGAATAAGCACCAGGCTTACAGTGAACTCAGAATGTATATACAGTAAATGAAATATAAGGATTTCGGTCTTCACCTCTTTTTTATATATATATACATATATACACGTGTATACATACATAGATATATATGTATATACATATGCTTGAACGGAGACGTATAGATTTGTGCTGCATCCAAGAAGTAAGGTGGAGAGGAAGTTCTGCTAGGTTCCTCACAGGCAAAGAACATGGGTATAAGATTTTCTGGGCAGGAAACACTGACGGGGTTGGGGGCGTGGGTATACTTCCTGAAGAGAAATGGGTTGATAAGGTAATCAAGGCAGTCAGAATCTGTGATAGAACACTTAAGATTAGATTAATGCTGCAACATGGTTTAGCAACCATTATCTCAGCCTATGCCCCTCAGTTGGGGCAACCTGATGAACAGAAAAACCGATTTTATGACACCCTCTTGCAGACTACCTCATCGATGAATGGCAGGGACCTTCTCTTTGTAGCTGGCGACTTCAATGGGCATGTTGGACAACATACAGTGGGCTTCCATGGAGGCTATGGTTTTGGTTCTCGCAATGAGGAGGGAACCAGGTTGCTAGAGTTCTGCAATGCAAATGATCCTATGGCTTGTAATGCTAACTTCGGGAAACCTAACAGTCACCTATTCACTTACCAATCTGATGGAGACAGGAAATGGGCAAGATGGCTACTTCATCATCATCATCATCATCGTTTAACGTCCGCTTTCCATGCTAGCATGGGTCGGACGATTTGACTGAGGACTGGTGAACCAGATGGCTACACCAGGCTCCAATCTGATTTGGCAGAGTTTCTACAGCTTATAAATGCCAAAACCTTCCCAGGTGAAGAATGCACCCAACAACATAGATAAGTAGTTAGTGACTTCAGGATCAAGGCTAAATGGATGCCCAGAAGATGACCAGCGTGTAGAAGAAGGGTCTGGAAGCTTAAAGATCCTGTGAGTGGACAGAGATTCAGAGATGTATTAGTTGAAGCTTTTGAGAAAATAGAGGTGCATATAGTATCACATGATGTGGAAGACAACAGGAGGTTTTTATGAGACAACCTGTTGAGGGCTACTGATCAGATCTGTGGATGGTGCAAAGTCCCCTCTCGACTCAAGGTAACGTGGTGTTGAAACAATGTAGTTGACAGGGCCATTAGGGAAAAGAAACAGGCATGGAAGGACTGGAAGAATGGTGGTTGCAGGGAATTGTATCAGATTGCCAGAAGAGAAGCTAGGAGACAGGTTTACTTAGCCAGAGGGGAAGCAGATAAGAAAAAATTTGCCAATGTTCTGCATTGTGAGGACCAAGACAGTGTATGAGAGAGAATTGTAGTATCATAGGAGAGAAATGTGTCTGCATGGATGATGGTGCACTTACAGTTAATGAGGCTGCAAAGAGAGAGACTTGGAGATGCCACTATGAAAGGTTGCTAAATGAAGAGAATGAATGGGAGAAAGAGAGTCTGCCAAATGTCGACCCAACAGAGGGACCAGCTATCTGAATTGACGGTACTATGGTAGATAAAGCAATTTAGGGTATGAAGACAGGGAAAGCCTCTGGCCCATCAGGAATCACTGCAGAGATACTTAAAATACTGGCAGATTGAAAAGACACTTTATTTCCTGTGTCCTTATGTTTACAAGGAGGAGACAAGCACCTCCATCCAGCTAAGCCTGCATCCAGAGACATGTTTCTGAGTCTTTGCTCGTCATCAGTCTGGAGGAAATGTGTCAAGGCCGACAGGAAGCGGTGCAGCTTCCTAGGGTTAAATAGCAGTAGTATTATTCCCTTCATGGGACTGTCACATTAAGTTGACAGCATACAACTACTTTATCGTATCACTACTGCATAAATCTCTCTGAGAGATTTAAAAATGTATTATTTATATATCTATGTATATATATATATATATATATCATTAGTATGTATGTATATATATATATATATATATATATGTATGTATTATATTGTTTAAATATATATATATATATATATATATATATATATATATATGTATGTATTATATTGTTTAAATATATATATATATATATATATATATATATATATATATACTCTTTTACTTGTTTCAGTCATTTGACTGCGGCCATGCTGGAGCACCGCCTTTAGTCGAGCAAATCGACCCCGGGGCTTATTCTTTGTAAGCCTAGTACTTATTCTATCGGTCTCTTTTGCCGAACCGCTAAGTGATGGGGACACAAACACACCAGCATCGGTTGTCAAGCAATGCTAGGAGGACAAACACAAACACACACATATATATATATAGATATATATGACGGGCTTCTTTCAGTTTCCGTCTACCAAATCCACTCACAAGGCTTTGGTCGGCCCGAGGCTATAGTAGAAGACACTTACCCAAGGTGCCACGCAGTGGGACTGAACCCGGGACCATGTGGTCGGTAAGCAAGCTACTTACCACACAGCCACTCCTGCGCCTCCGCACCATCTGAGCGGGATCACTGCCAGAGCAGCTGTCTGGTTTCCATGCCAGTGGCACGTAAAAAGCACCATTTGAGTGTGATTGTTACCAGCGTCGCTTCACTGGCACTTGTGTTGGTGGCACATGAACAAAATATTCGAGTGAGGTCATTGCCAGAGCCACTGGACTGACTCCTGTGCAGGTGACACGTAAAAAACACCATTTGAGTGTGACCATTGCTAGTACCGCCAGACTGGCCCTCGTGCCAGTGGCATGTAAAAGCACCCACTACACTCTCAGAGTGGTTGGCGTTAGGAAGGGCATCCAGCTGTAGAAACTCTGCCAAATCAGATTGAAGCCTGGTGCAGTCATCCGGTTCGCCAGTCCTCAGTCAAATTGTCCAACCCATGCTAGCATGGAAACCAGATGTTAATCGATGATGATGATGATAATGATTATTTATATATATTATTAATATATATATATATATATATATATATATACATTGTATATTATTCATATATATATATATATATATCATCATCATCATCATCATCGTTTAACGTCCGCTTTCCATGCTAGCATGGGTTGGACGATTTGACTGAGGACTGGTGAAACCGGATGGCAACACCAGGCTCCAGTCTGATTTGGCAGAGTTTCTACAGCTGGATGCCCTTCCTAACGCCAACCACTCAGAGAGTGTAGTGGGTGCTTTTACGTGTCACCCGCACGAAAACGGCCACGCTCGAAATGGTGTCTTTTATGTGCCACCCGCACAAGCCAGTCCAGGGGCACTGGCAACGATCTCGCTCGAAAATCCTACAGGAGCCAGTCAGGCGGTACTGGCAACGGCCACGCTCAAAATGGTGCATCTCATGTGCCACCCGCACAAGAACCAGTCCAGGGGCACTGGCAACGATCTTACTTGGCTTGCCGGGTCTTCTCACGCACAGCCCATTTCCAAAGGTCTCGGTCCATAGTCATCGCCTCGGTGAGGCCCAATGTACGAAGGTCTTGCCTCACCACCTCAGCCCAGGTCTTCCTGGGCCTACCTCTTCCACGGGTTCCCTCAACTGTTAGGGTGTGGCACTTTTTCACGCAGCTATCCTCCTCCATTCTCACCACATGTCCATACCAGCGCAATCGTCTCTCTTGCACGCCACAACTGATGCTTCTAATGTTCAGCTTTTCTCTCAAGATACTTACACTCTGACGGGTATTCACATTGACATTACACATCCAACGGAGCATACTGGCTTCATTCCTTGCGAGCTTACGTATGTCCTCAGCAGTTACAGCCCATGTTTCACTGCCATGTAGCATGGTTGTTCGTACGCATGCGTCATACAGTCTGCCTTTTACTCTGAGTGAGAGTCCCTTTGTCGCCAGCAGGGGTAAGAGCTCTCTAAACTTTGCCCAGGCTATTCTTATTCTAGCAGCTACACTTTCAGCGCACCCACCCCCACTACTAACTTGGTCGCCCAGATAGCGGAAGCTATCGACTACCTCTAGTTTTTCACCCTGGAATGAGATAGAAGTTGTTTCCTGTTTGTTTGCAGTCTTTATTGCACCTGAACATCTGCCACAAACAAAAACTAACTTGCTAGTTAACCTGCCTTTGATGTTGCTGCACCTCTTATGTGTCCATAGCTTGCACCGGGTACATCTTATAGAGTTACTACCTACTCCTTTTCTACATACTGAGCAGGGCCATCTACCTGAAGGGGTTTGTGTTTTATCTACCTTCCTACTTATTAGGATTTTGGTTTTAGCTAGGTTGACTCTAAGGCCCTTCAGTTCTAGACCTTGCTTCCACACCTGAAACTTCTCCTCTAGTTCTGATAGTGACTCCGCAATTAGGGCAAGGTCATCAGCATAGAGGAGCTCCCAGGGGCAACCTGTCTTGAACTCCTCTGTGATTGCCTGGAGGACTATGGTAAATAATAGGGGGCTGAGGACGGAACCTTGGTGGACCCCTACCTCTACCCGGAATTCATTGCTGTACTCATTTCCAACCCTCACCTTACTGGCCGCATCTCTGTACATGGCTCGCACAGCTCTCACTAGCCATTCTTCTATCCCAAGTTTCCTCATGGGATATATATATATATATATTATTAATATATATATCTTTTTTTTTTTTTTTTTTTTTTTTTACTTGTTTCAGTCATTTGATTGTGGCCATGCTGGAGCACCGCCTTTAGTCGAGAAAATCGACCCCAGGACTTATTCTTTGTAAGCCTAGTACTTATTCTATCGGTCTCTTTTTGCCGAACCGCTAAGTTACGAGGACGTAAACACACCAGCACCGGTTGTCAAGCGATGGTGGGGGGAGACAAACACAGACGCACAAACACACAAACACACACATATATATATATATATACATATATACGACGGGCTTCTTTCAGTTTCCGTCTACCAAATCCACTCACAAGGCTTTGGTCAGCCCGAGGCTATAGTAGAAGACACTTGCCCAAGGTGCCACGCAGTGGGACTGAACCCGGAACCATGTGGTTGGTAAGCAAGCTACCTACCACACAGCCACTCCTACGCCTATATATATATTATTGATATATATATATACATTGTTAATATATATATACAAATTATTTATACATATATATTAATGATATATATATATATACATTGTTAATCTATATATATAAAAATGAGAATGTGTGTGTGTCTGTCCGTCTGTCTGTCTGTCTGTCTGTGTGAATCCCTAAAACTCGAGAACTACGCAACCAATTTCATTCAAATTTTACACATGCCTTACTTAGGGTTCCAGTTGTGTTTTAGTCAAAAAAAATTATTAACTTCTTGCAGAGTTCGAGCACACGGCAACATAATATCTCCTCCACTATCTAAGTATTACGTGTCAAAAGTGAAACAAAAACACTCATGTCAAATACTTTCACTTTAAAAATGAAACTATTCCACTAACTGAAACAATCACATTTCGATACTGTAGTGACAGATACTTTCACAGAGAGAGAAAGAGAAAGACAGAAAGAGAGAGAGAGAGAGATGTATATGTATACATATACATGTATATGTACACCATTTCGATACTGTAATGACAGATACTTTCAGAGAGAGAGAGAGAGAAAGAGAGAGAGAAAGAGAGAGAGAGAAAGAGAGAGAGAGAGAGAAAGAGAGAGAGAGAAAGAAAGAGAGAGAGAGAGAGAAAGAAAGAGAGAGAGAGAGAGAGAGAGAGATGTATATATATACATATAGATGTACACGTATATGTATATATATATATAGATCTATACATACATGTATATGTATACATATGTGTAGATGTATATATATATATATAGATGTACATGTAATATGTACACATATATACATATATACATATATAAATGCATACAGATATCTATACATATATACACCCATCACACACACATACACATGCACACAAACACACACATTAGTCATTTGTTTTCTTATCCAAAACTACGTCAAAAGTACTGAATGGATCTTTATGAAATTTGGAAATTATATTCTTTGCATAACGGCCATAACTCCCATGAAAATTCATATATTTTTGATGTTGATGAAATTTTAACCCGAACATAACAGATGAGCATTATTTAGAAAATGATGTCACACGTTATCGAGGCTACCATTCTTTCTGGATGTGCAAAAGGGGATGACGTCTTTATTCCAAGAATTCCTCTTACTCCATCAGGAGCAGACATTCCTTTTACATTCAGAAGACTACAATTCCCCCTTCGTGTGACTTTTGCCATGTCCATAAACAAATATCAGGGTCAAACACTGTCTGTAGCTGCTTCTCACATGGACAACTGTATGTTGGCTGCTCAAGAGTGGGCAGCAACAAAAAAACTATTTGTATATGCTCCACAAGGGAAAACAAGGAACATAGTTTACAATGAGGTGTTATAATCACAACAGCAAGAAAGTATGTACTTGATCACCTTCTTTTACGAAACGTCATTGACTATCATATATTTATATTGATATACATATATATACGTGTGTTTGGGTACGTGTGTGTATATACATCTCTATATATAAAGATGATGCGTAGTCTAGACGGCGTTTTTAGATTTCATTATTCTCTTTAACTCGGGCAACGCCGGGTATTTCTGCTAGTACATATATACAAATTATTTATATAAGTGAAATCGAAATCGAGTTAAATTTGACGTCTGGCACCCATACCAACGTCGTCTCCCTCATTGGACACGAAACTCAGCTTGCGAAGACTTATTGGGACAAGCGAAAGCAAAATTGTGATGGCACCTGTGCCCAGCGTCGCCTTTCTGGCACTTGTGCCCGCGGCATGTGTAAGGACTTTTGAGCGAGATCGTTGCCAGTGCCCCTGGACTGGCTCTTGTGCGGGTGGCACATAAAATACACCATTTTGAGTGTGGCCGTTGCCAGTACCGCCTGATTGGCCTTTGTGCCAGTGGCACGTAAAAAGCACCCACTACACTGTCTGAGTGGTTGGCGTTAGGAAGGGCATCCAGCTGTAGAAACTCTGCCAAATCAGATTGGAGCCTGGTGTAGCCATCTGGTTTCACCAGTCCTCAGTCAAATCGTCCAACCCATGCTAGCATGGAAAGCGGACATTAAACGACGATGATGATGATGATGAAATTTAATTTTATAATGAAAAATATATTAATAATTTAGAGAAGAACCACCAAGATTCAATCCAAACACTGAAGGAGATCAGACCCCATCAAGAAAAATATACTCTTCAAAATACTAATTTAAAGAGTTGGAAAAAAGCAGCTATGCGTTTTGTCCGAGGCATTAATGATTGTGCCAGCTCATCACCTTAATATTCCTCTAAGAAAACAACTTGCATTTCATTTGTCTACTTTTGTCCCATTATGATATTGAGATTATAAATGTTTCATGTTGAAAGGTGCTTGACTGACTGGTAGTAGGAGAGAAGGAAATATTACTGAGTGAGACTAAAGTAGATGGATGACTAAATGGTTTTCATACAAGATTATAAAAGAGAAAAAGCCTATTTCTGGTTACTATTCTTTCCACTACTGATTAGGTTGTCTAGGTAACAAAGGTTATCAACTACTTCTATGAAGCCTTCTAAAAGTACTGAAAAAAATGTATTTTACTGATGCTTTTCTGACTAACTACTCTTGTGCGTCAAGATACAAAGTTTGTTTTCTCTGTCAGCCTGCCTGTGATTCCACTACACCTCTTGTGCACATTAAGTACACTATAGTGAATGCCTACTGGCTCTTTTCCAACATAGAATATTGCTACTGTTTCCCTAATAACAACAGGATTCCCAGTCTTGTTTCCTACTTATTAAAGCTTTAGTCTTCATTCGTAAATACTTTGGGTTAAAGAACAATGAAGACTATGTTCAAAAATATGCTCAATACTTCCTAAGATTCAAGTCTGAATATACATTTGAGTGTGCGTATGAGTGAGGATGTGTGTACATGTGGTTTTTCTGACAACAAGATTCTACTCACAAAGCTTAGATCAAATTGATGATTTGCTAAAAATCACCTGCCCAAGGTGGCATACAGTGGGACTGTACCCAGAAACAAACTTTTTAGCCTCAGGACCCTGCCTATTGCATAGAAATGAAAGATAAACATTGGCTCTTTAAGCCACAGCAATCTCTGAATGGTCAGAAGTACAATCAGCTTTAGCTGTTCTACAGAAGAACAAAAATTCAAGTCTGCTGAATGGAGCCTGGTTCACAGTTGATTATTGTTTCCTTAACATCTTTCATTTATCTAAGGAGTCATGTACAATGTAAGAGAGTTATATTCAGCACAGGCCATTCTACTTTCACCAATGATCTCTAACCATAACAAGGTCAGAAGCTTCACTTAATTTTCTTCCTCTTCTTCAAATAGTTGCAACCAAGATGTATTTTACCACACCACACTGAGATCTCTGTCTTCTAATAGTTTCGGTAAATACTCAATTTAATGTTGTATGTCTCTGCTAATAACATCAATGTACTTCAGTGGGCTTTGTCCTCTATTAGGTCATGGCTGTCTCCAAAATATAACATCCCATATGGCCCGATGCTCAATATGCTAGCAGTGATCAGAAAAACCTACCCTACATTGAGCAGCATTAGAGATGGATGAAATATGTCCAAAAATTTCCTCTTTGATCTTGTGCCCATGCCATGAGATGTTTTGAGCCATTGTGAGAAACCTGGAGTGTGTGTATGAGTTAGGATGTGTGTACATGCTCCAGGTGCATAAAATTCAGGATAGAGACACTGCTGCCATGTGCTACAGGAAATGAACTGTGTATTGCTTGTGTGTAAAACTCCAGCTGTTTTTAGTATTGGAGTTTAAGGTAGCAAAATTCCACTGTCATATAATGACAAGTGATTACATGGGCTCAATTATTCATATGACCCTTCCAGTAGTGTTCTTCTTTTTTTCCTTGAGTCCTGGGACTCATAAGGCTGACTACCTGGTTCCTAAGGTGTAAAAGTGACCAAGATTACAATATTCTTTCTCAAAAATACATTGGTACTTTACAAGGTTCAAAGCCAGAAGTTTTGAGAGGAGGGGCAAGTTGATTATATTGACTCTCAGTATTTGATTGACACATTATTTTATAAAGACCAAAGAGATGAAAGGCAATGTTGATCTCAGCAGGATTTGAACTGAAAATGTAAAAAAAGCCTGAAATCAATACTGCTAAGCATTTTATTCAATGTAGTAATGATTCTGCCAACTTGCTGCCAGTAGTGTTGACAGAAGTGAAATGAAGGATGGAAAATGCTGCTGAGGTGGTGGAAACCAGCCTGGAAATGAAAAGTAAAAGACACAGAGTGGAATGGGTCAGATATTGCCCAAATGGACGCCATCAGAAAAACAAAAACAAGTATGATAATGTGACCAATGAAATTAGCAATGTTCAAGGAGAGGAGCATGCAACTAAAGTTGTGGGCCTGGAAAACCGATGTTTATAGACAGCCTGGTAACAGTAATGTAGAGAAATCCACCATGGCATATAGAGCCAATAAGTTTGCAATTCTTCTAAGAGAAGTATACGACATGCTTTCATCTCAAGCCAATATTAGATGATGATGATGCTAGAGTGACAGTACTGATTATCATCAATATGGGTATTATTGGAACATATTCTGGTAGTACTCAAGTGATTTCTTGCAAAGTGTACTCAGTGACAACTTTTATCTTTTGTTTCAGTCAGTGGATGGTGACCATACTGGGGCCACTACCTTGAAGGGTTTTAGTTGAACAGGGCCAGTCACACAGTACTGGCAAAGGCCACCTTTTTGAGCGTGGCCATTGCCAGCACCGTGTGACTGGCCCTCATGCCAGTGGCACGTAAAAGCACCCACTACACTCTCGGAGTGGTTGGCGTTAGGAAGGGCAACCAGCTGTAGAAACTCTGCCAGATCAGATTGGAGCCTGGTACAGCCTTCTGGCTTGCCAGTCCTCAGTCAAATCGTCCAACCCATGCTAGCATGGAAAGCGGATGTTAAACGATGATGAACGAGATTAACTCCAGAATTTGTTTTTAGTCCTTTACCATTTAAACTGGCCATATCTGACTAAAATACTCTACTTGCTCTATGTTCAAACTGACCAGATCTAGCTTCTCATACCAACCATAAAATGTCATTTTAAACATAAACAATCACATCAAAATCTCAAGGCTACAAGATAATGCAGGATGATTTTTAAATAATGTGAATAAATAAGCATTACATTTGACAGAATAATCTGAACATTAAAGAGTTAATACAAGGATTTATTCTATTGGTCTCTTTTGTCAAACTGCTAAGTTATGGAGATATAAACAAAGCAACACTGGTTGTCAAGCAGTGATGGGGAAAAAGACAAACACACGCACACACAATTAGCTTCCACACAGACTCTGTCAACAAAATTCACTCACAAGGCATTGGTTGGCCAGGAGCTATAGTAGATGACAAGGTGTTGTGCAGTAAGATTGAACCTGAAACTGCATGGTTTCAAAACAAGTCTGTTAAACACACACTCATTCTTGCACCGAAACATGACCAAGACTTGAG